>NC_041383.1:188602340-188633853 GCF_002162155.2 Triticum dicoccoides | reverse complement strand
GGGTAGCTAGAAGGAGATTGTTAAGTGTGAGTGTGTGTTTTGCCCATCCAGGCGGAAGTTATGTGCACAAAAGAGGAGAATGATTCGATGTGGTGTTAGGATTGAGGGTAATTAACTACGTATGGAGACATAGAGACCTTGAACATGCATGTGTGAGAGGTATACATGTATACGTGAGATGTGTGTGTGTGCGCGCGCGCATGATCGAGATAAAAGAAAGAAGACATAAGTCCTAAGATCAACGACATGGGAGAGACGGATAGGTATGACAATATGCATGCATGTGAGAATGCAGGGAAGAAGGCCTGACAATTGAGCATGTGTTTTTGTCTTTAAGAGATAGTGGCGTGGGCTAGAGCATGCATCTATGTGAGCAGAGTGGGTGAGGCGCAACGATTATGAAAAAGAGATCAACCTATAAATGCATATGTATGGATAGACATATATAGTGTGGGTGATAGGAAGCAAGACTCCGTGCGAGAAAGAAATGTTGACGGAGAAACTACAGATAGATACAGAGATGGAGATGCTAGCTAGAGAGACATACGTTAGTTTGGGTGTCGGAGATGACCGTCGGGTGGTTCAAAGTGTGAAGTTATATATGTGTGTGAGAGGGCACTTGACTGCATGTAGAGAGAAACATATGTAGTGTGCATGATAGGAATCAAGAGTGAGGGCGAGAAACAAGGTTGATGGAGAAACAGATAAATAGAAAGATAAAGATGCTAGCTAGTGTGCGCTAGAGATAGGAGTCGAGTGGATCAGAAGGCTGGGTTATGTGTGTGGGTGTGAGAGAGATAGAGAGAGGGTGCATGTGACTCACATACAAACAGATATTAGAGAGAAATGAGATCCAGAGAGAAATGAGATCCAGAGAGACGGAGTTTTGTGTCTGCAAGAGAGAAAGATATTTCACAACGAGAGTGATAGCTAGAAAGACATATGAGGGAACACAAGATATCTCTAGGGAGAGAGGGTGTGTTTGAGCGACATACAAGAGAACAATGGAGAAATATGAGACCCTGGGAGGCAGAGTTTGTGTTTGTGTGTGAGAAAGAGATATTGAAGAGGAAGAGTCGTAGGTTCTCATATCTAAGGAGCGAAAGACATCTCTGTATGAGGGGTGTGCGAGTGGCACACATGGGAATAGTTGAGAGAAATGAGACCCCGGGAGACAAAGTTTTGTGTTTGTGTGAGAGAAAGAGATTCCACATGGAGAATCATAGCTAGAGACACATAGCAGGGAGCGAGATATACTTAGAGAGAGATAGAGTGATGAAGGTCGAGGGAGAGAGTACTGTCAGTGTGTTACAAAGACAAAAGATCATTGTCAACATACAGGTAGCAAGAAAGATGCCTGAGAGACGATGAACGCGTATAGGTCCAGAGAGATAGTCCTATATAAGCATGAGTGATAGCTATATGAGACGAATATCTGGATTAAAGGGGATTCAAATATTTAAACTGGAGATCACGACATTGATAATATCATAACGCAAATTGGTGTATCAAACATGCATATTCATTTGAATTTGGGCACACATGTAATGTTATATTGTTTATCAATATTGGTGATCCATAGATTCTTCAATTACAAACAATGCATGGTTTATATGCAATTAATGTCTAAACATGATTACACTATATGTTGCGTGTGTGAAACACATTATACATGTTTGAGAAGTTAAAAAAACCCGCATGAAACACACGTTAATTGGAGACAGTTAGCGAGGAATGCATACATTGGATTTCAACATAAAGTGGTTTCAAATATTTGAAAATCCAAATTGATGGATACAACCTTATGAATCTGAGATCATGCCATTTGTTAACCATATTTATGTATAAATGGTGTTGTGCTTTTGAAAGTATATATAAAAAAATAATGTATATAGAATGTAATTCCAATTGAAAATGGATCCCGCCCGGAAAAAAAGTAGAATACAAACGGGATTCGAATTGACTTGGCACGGTAAACGTGCACTGTGCAAAATTTGAACGAAGCAGGGAAAGTCATAGTAACCGCCCGAAACCAAAATCTGCGAGATGGAAATCACTACTGCCTATCCTTGCCACGCAAAGCCTATCTGCTGGATTTCTATAGGTTTCGATAGGGGCAGGTTTGTAATTTCACCCGAATGTGACATATCCGCCTCTCACCCGGATTCATACACGGTGGGCGCCAAAACACAGTGTGCCCTCGGCCGAAATCGACTCCCTCCCCGATTCATATTCATACACGGTGGGCGCCAAAAACAAACTCTCGTCGGCAAATATTTGGTGTATGCGAGATTACCGTCCTATCCCCAACCGACTAATGTTGCTGTGATGTAGTAGAAATTTGAAACGGGGGCTAAGTTTGTAAATTTCCTCGCATTTGAGACAAGTGCACCCTGAATACATGGTTCCCCCCTTCCACCTCCCTTTTCCTCATTCGTACTCCGTGGGCGCCAAAACACCCTCTCCACCCCACCCTCTGTCCGCCGCCGTCCGCCACCCCATCCACCGCCGCCCTCCTCCACCATGCCGGAGCTGATACCCCGACGCCGCCGTCCATTACAAGAGATCGACCTCTCTCATCCACGCCTTCGGACCGGGATCCTTGCATCCCGTACTCTCGCTTCATCCCCGCCGTCGTCCACCTTGTCGGCGCCGCTCCTATGACTGTCTCGTCCACCGTGCCCTGCCGCCACCGTCTACCATCCTAGATCTTCTTCCACGCCACCGACAGCCTTCGCTACCGCAGCACCGTCAAATTCTCAGCAGATGCGTACACGGCGCCGCACCAGAGGCGGTACTCTTTCGTATCTGCTCAACTAATTTATCGCAGCAAGAAAATAGATCGCCACTTCTTTACTCTGATTTCTTGTCTTGGTTGCGAAGTTGCCTTTGTCCGATTTGCACTTTCAGATCCTCCATGGCACGCTCAACACTATACTCCCAATGCTTATGGTTTTCCCCTTTTATATTCCACACTAGTTAAATCACAGTAGACTAAATTTCAAAATTGGGTCAGTCGATTTTTCAGAGCTCGCCGGAGTTCGCCGGTGCGATCCAAGGGGCTCGGGTGGTTGTGGGGCCTCGCCGAACGAAGAAAACTCGACACGGGTGGGGGGTGGGGGTGGCGGAGGAACACATGCGATGGGGGGCGGTGGTCCGGCCGGCGGCCTGTGCGGTGTTCTGTATGGGAAGAATCAGAGACGAGGATGAACAAGGGTTAGGAGACGTAGGATCTTCATCCAACCGCCTGAAATGGTCGAGAGACAGCTAGGAGTTGCATTCTTAATGCGCTCTTGTTCATCATGTGTGGGCACTGTGCAACCAACATTTTATTATCCAAAATCTGCTTGCTGTTCTTTACCATGTTCGATAGTGCTGGCCTGTACGTGATCGATAGGCTTTCAATTACTAGCGGCAATACAACACCATATTTTCAAGCCAGTTCCACTTTCCCGATTTATATATCGTGGTTATGGTGTACCCCTGTTATGTACACTATGACCTACCTAGTTGTTGTGTGCTCTTGTTATCATGGTTTGGCAATAAACTCTCTATACAGCATATTATGAACCTATCATCTGCCAGCTATCCTTACTTCTGGAGCCTATTTTTTTGTGTACTTGTGCCAGATTATATAAATGCATGCACGATATTACAGCACACATGAGCTCTCTCATCAGAATCCAGTGACAGCACATAAATGTTTACAGGGGCGCCCCTATATTAGAATATCATCTGCATTACAAAGATAATCTCACAACTATTTATGTTTTCATGGTTCTCAGATATTATACACAATTACAGTGAATATCAGAATCCGCGCATCAAAAGAATATTGTGGAACACTGCAATGACTTACAAAATCGGCACCAAGGCATTGAGTGCCATTCTGGAAGCAATGAAACTTGTACGCTCCCCACCTGTTGATTCTTGATTAGAATATCATCCTAATGACTATTCTAACCTCGAGGAGTCAAAGGCAGATGGCATGTCCTGTTCACCCATCAAGGTGCATGTTCTAATTTGGCAAGGTTTTATTGATTGCGCGTATCTTGCATATGTTATCTTGCATTTCTTCTACTTTGTTGCACCACCATCTGCTTAGTTTACTCATCATATAACTCGAGATGCCATGCCCATCCATTATCAATACATATTCCATCTGTCGTCATACCATGTTTTTCCACTCAAATGTTGTTCTTGTGCATCAGACATCAAAAAGGAAGAGGGTGATTGCCGAACCTGAAGGAGCACCAGCAAAGTCCTTGAAAAACGTGGTGGTGCCGGAGAAACCAGACAGCGCCCCACTTATATTCGATGTACAACCAGTGACACAAAACATAGGACCGACTCCAGCAGACTGTATCCATACTTCACTGGCCACACCACTAGCCCCACCACACAGGACCTGCACTCCAGCAAAAGGTATACCGATTTCATTTGCCATAGCACCAGCCGTACCACAGAAAAATCCCACTCCAGCAAAAAGTACAGCAAGTCCACCGGCCGAAGACCTATCCCAAATGCAGAGAAGGCTAATTCCTACAGATTGGAACCCCATTCCATTTATTCCCAGTTTAAAAGACAATGCTTTCAATGTTGTTAGGGACTACATGCATATATTCCCATCATGGGAAGATTATAGTGAAGACAAACACCATTTTCACATCTTCCTGTCCAACTTACGTGTAAGTGCTATTATTCATGGTTATTATTTTCTTGTTTTCTGCTGATCAAACACATCAATGATTTACATTACATTGTTGTAACTAGGTGAGGGTCAATCTGGATAGTCATGACGAGCAAAGCTTGCTTTTGCTTTTCAAGGAAGTATTGTAGCAGTATCGGTGTTACCTGAGGAAATCACACTTTGATGGAAAGTCTATAAATGAATTTCCGGTGAAGTCTCCTGTGCTAAATTTAGAAGACATTGAATAGAAAAAACTTGTTATGCACTAGTCTCGTTCCCAGGATGAGGTACTGTCTATGAAATCACATGACAATTTGAACTTCTACTTTTCTGCATGTGCCTTAAGGATCTTTTTTGCAGGAAATTGGCTCGAAGAAGAATTCCGGTTTGAAAAGAACGACAGGATATCGCAAATATGCTGCCCGCTGCTTTGCTCTTGTTAGTACCTGTTGTCCTGTATCACTGTGCTTGCATATATACCTGGTTCATTATGTGACAGCAGTATGCATGATAGCTTGCTTATCAATTGTTCGCTCCAAATTATCTGATCTGTATGAATGGTTACATTAGTGTAGAATATATCCAATGCCAATGAATTTTTTTAGCTCTGCATTGTTCTTGTAAGTACATGTTGTCCTTTATCAGTGTACTTATATTGACAGGTACTTGTTCATGTACCATCACTCTGCAGCTTATTTTCCTTTGCCCTCCATTTTCTACACATCAGATCTATACTTACTCTTACCATAAGGTTGGTACTAAAGAAGTTTAGTTGTGCATTGCTCTTGGCTGTGCCTTTTTCCTGTATCACTGCACATACATTTTTAGCTACTTGGTTATGTAGCATCACTCTTCATCTTATCTTAAATATTCTCCATTTTTTCGTATATTATCACATCTATATTTACTCTTAACAAAATGTAGAATAAAGGCAATGCTTATGAAGAAGATTATGTGCTAAACTTCTTGAATTGCCCCCCCCCCATCAGCATGGACAAGGACTTTATAGAGCCTGTCTTCACTAGTAATGTAAGTTTGTCCTTCTCAAGCCTTCAAACTTTGTTGTGTATATTTGGTTAGGCATGACTGCAACAGCTGTTTATTTTTGGTGTTTGCATCAAATTGCATGTTTAAAGTTTATTATGTAGTTCATAAACAAAAGTTTGTCCTTCTCAATTTAAGTTTTCAGTTGTACAACCAAGTTCCTTCTTCATACCATGTAAATTAAACTATTCAGAGCAAGTGATCTTCTTTTGCACTGCATGTATGCTTCTGTTCTTCATCCGTAATCCAGTGGTGTGGTGAACCTACCCACTACATCACAATGTCATATTCTGCAATGTCTTAACTATGAACAATGTCATATCATTCTACTATTATTTAAACCGTCTCTTTATTTGCCAATCTGAAATGGGATAAATTGACAACACACTAACCATTGATACTTATGAGTTCTTGATCTGTAATCCAGTGGTGTCATGAAGCTGCCAACTCCTTCACAATGTCATTTCCTGCCATGTCTTGACCTAAACAATACCATATTGTGTTAATGCAATTTTAAACTGTGTCACTTTATTCGTCAGCAAGAAATGTGATGAATTATCAGCACTGATACTTTTACGTGCGTAATCTGTCATCTGTCTGCTTGTTTATCTTTCAGAGTGAGGAATATATAAGTGTTGAACAAGCGCAGTCTCATCATGTTGCTCAGCTGCTTGCGCTGCAGCTCCCCAGCAGGGCTAACCTTTCTTGAACTCTATTGAAGTGCTGTCAGTTTTGTATATTATTTTGTCGGCGTGTTTATTTGCACTGGTGGCGATCTTGCCGAGTGTATGTAATTTGCTGTCTGCTTGTGCTTTATTATCATAGTGGCGAACTTTGATGCCCAGTGGATGTAATATGCCATAATTTCTTTATTGTATAGTCTAGGTTTTTTTCTTATTCACGATGCTGCAACTATTTTAATGTATATATGTCCTGTCTTCGCGGTAAACCGGCCAAACCGTAAAATTACGGTACATAATCGGGCTGTCATGCAACCACGATGTATGATCCACATCATGGGCCCCGTCAAACTGGCCCACTAGTAGATTCGGGCCTTTAATAGGCCGAGTAACCCACGGCCCACTTTTTGCAAGAAAACTCAATGGGCTTTTAGTAGGCTGAGAAGTAGGCTGGGCCTGAAACGTGCTGATTAGCTCACGGGCCGGCGGCAGCCCGAAATGGACCCCGGCCCATGATTGTGCGAATCAATTCACAGGATTTTAACAGGCCAAAGTTGTCTTGGTCCTTGTTTGGCCCAATCAGATATCGGCTGCGAGCAGGCCGGATGCAAACCGGGTCGTAGTTAGGCCCAACTATATGACGTGCTTTTAATAGGCCGAAATTAATATAGGGTCGAAATGCTAAATGGGCCCTTAACAGGCCGAAAGTAATATCAGGCCGAATTACTAAATGGGCCGTTAGCAAGTGGGCCCAAAAGCATAGCGTCTAGTCAACGGGTCGAATCTGATATGGGCCATAATTGAGCCCAAAGCCTCTTAAAGGGCCGGACCTGATCTGGGCCGTGATTTGGCCGAGAAAGTGGGAGGCTTTTAACGGGCCGGATCTTATATGGGCCATTATTAGGCCCGGAATGTAGCAGGCCATTAATGGACCAGATCAATTATGGGCTGGCATTTGGCCCAAAACATGGCAGCCAGTTAATGGGTCAGCCTACTAGGGTCCTCAAAATCTTGTAGGCCTACAGCTGGGTCGGCCCATTAATGTCGGCGCAATCTCATGAGCCTTTAGCTGGGCCGGGCCATTATGATCCGCAAGAATTTTGTGGGCCTTTACCTGGGCCGGCCCATTATGGCACACAAAACTCTTGTGGGCCTTTACCTGGACCGGCCTATTATGGCCCGCGAATACTTGTGGGCCTTTAGTCGGGCCAGCCCATTATAGTCCGCAAAATCTCGTGGGCCTTAGACCGGGCCGGCCCATTAAGGGCCACAAAATCTTGTGGGCCTTTAGTTGGGCCGGCCCATTTAAACTTGATTGGCCGTGCCATGTGTCGACGTATCATAGACGCCTTCTGTCCAATGAGTGGATGACATCAGTCCCAACGATGAGCCAACACATGTTTCCTCCAGCCAATGATGATTTTACACGTGGAAAATCCCTATTGGTCGGGGCTGTTAACGGGTTATCGGATCCAAAACCCGACCCGATAGCTTAACGGTGTTCCGTTACGGTGGATGCCACGTGTCGGTCAGCCTTGACGAAAGCACTTCTGTGACGCGTGATTTATCGTCAGGGAAGTGGACACTTCCGTGATGATAATTTTGGTAATGTCATGGAACACTTCTACGACAGCACATGTATGACTATCTTGATTCTGTCATAAATTTGTCATGGATGTACATGCATGACAAAAAACGCGACCTACTGTGACAAACACGTATCGTCACGGAAGTGTATTTTTTTGTAGTGCATGGATACTGAAGTTGGTTGATTTTTATGTGATTGTGAGAGGATCACGACGGTATCATGGATATCAATGTTGGTAAGTTGATGCATGATATGGTTACGAGGTAACCACCGAGCAAGAGTAAGTTGGTGCATGAGAATGTTAATCTGTTGCATGTTAGTATCACCATGTCATATTCTCATGCCATGCTCATGTTGCTCTAGTTGTATCATGTTTAGTATGTGCATCCATGTTGTTCTGTTAGTATCATGCTCATGATTGATTTAACCTGTTAATGTCATGATGTTGTTTGTCTTGATTGCTTTTGGTTATTGTGATCTTGCAAGTACATTCAATGTACTGACTTGGCGTGTCATGCCAGTTTGCAGGTCGTGCCTGGTTTGCTTGCTTGTTCGGTGTGGTTCCTGTGTTCGCGAGCTAGGATAAACGTTCCAGCCAGTGTCCCTGTGGATTGGATTCCATCATCATCGTTCGTTGTTCGGCTGCCAGTAGTTGTTCCACTATGTCGATTTGTTATGCTGCTTGCATAGAGCAACTGTGGTTGGCATAGCGTCGTCATGCCGGTGTTATTCATTGTAACATCAGAGACCTTGTATTTGTATTCGTAATAGAGAGATGATTTGTTCTATGCTAAGAAGTGTCGTATTCCAGAAGACTTCACCTCGATCACTAGGCTGGAATACGGGGCATTCCGGTTTCTCTGAGCTGAGGTGCCACAAAAGTCCTATTAAGCATCTGGATATATCTCTATAGATATTGATGCCCAACATATAAGCAGCTTCACTGAGGTCTTTCATTGAAAAATTCTTATTCGAGTATCCTTTTATGCTATCTAGAAATTCTATATCATCTCCAATCAATAATATGTCATCCACATATAATATTAGAAATGCTACAGAGTTCCCACTCACTTTCTTGTAAATAAAGCCTTCACCATAAGTCTGTATAAAACCATATGCTTTGATCACCTCATCAAAGCATATATTCCAACTCTGAGATGCTTGCACCAGTCCATAGATGGATCGCTGGTGCTTGCACACTTTGTTAGCACCTATAGGATCAACAAAACCTTATGGTTGCATCATATACAACTCTTCTTTAAGAAATCCATTAAGGAATGTAGTTTTGACGTCCATTTGCAAGATTTCATAATTATAAAATACGGCAATTGCTAACATGATTCAGACTGACTTAAGCATCGCTATGGGTGAGAAGGTCTCATCGTAGTCAACCCCTTGAACTTGTCGAAAACCTTTCACGACAAGTCAAGCTTTGTAGACGGTGACATTACCATCAGTGTCTATCTTCTTCTTGAAGATCCATTTATTCTCAATGGCTTGCCGATCATCGGGCAAGTCCACCAAAGTCCATACTTTGTTATCATACATGGATCCTATCTCAAATTTCATGGCCTCAAGCCATTTATCAGAATCTGAGCACATCATAGCTTCTTCATAGTTCGCCATGGTCTAGTAACATGACTTCCAGGACAGGATTACTGTACCACTCTGGTACAGAACGAGATCTGTTTGACCTAGGAGGTCCAGTAGTAACTTGATCTGAAGTTTCATGATCATCATCATTAGCTTCCTCTCTAGTTGGTGTAGGCATCATGAGAATGGTTTCCTCTGATGTGCTACTTTCCAATTCAAGAGAAGGTACAACTACCTCATCAAGTTCTACTTTCCTCCCACTCACTTCTTTCAAGAGAAACTCCTTCTCTAGAAAGGATCCATTCTTGGCAAGAAAGATCTAGCCTTCGGATCTGTGGTAGAAGGTATACCCAATTGTTTCCTTAGCGTATCCTATGAAGATGCACTTCTTAGATTTGGGTTCGAGCTTATCAGGCTGAAGCCTTTTGACATAAGTGTTGCAACCCCAAACTTGAAGAAATGGCGGCTTAGGTTTCTTGCAAAACCACAGTTCATACGGCGTCCTCTCAATGGATTTAGACGGTGCCCTATTTAACATGAATGCATTTGTCTCTAATGCATAACCTCAAAACAATAGTGGTAAATCGGTAAGAGACATCATAGAATGCACCATATCCAATAAAGTATGATTACGATGCTCAAACACACCATTACACTGTGGTGTTCCAGGTGGCGTGAGTTGTGAAACTATTCCACATTGTTTTAAATGAAGGCCAAACTCGTAACTCAACTATTCGCCTCCACGATCAGATCGTAGAAATTTTATTTTCTTGTTACAATGATTCTCCACTTCACTCTGAAATTCTTTGAACTTTTCAAAAGTTCCAGACTTGTGTTTCATTAAGTAGATATACCCATACCTACTCACATCATCTGTGAAGGTCAGAAAATAATGATACCCACCGTGTGCCTCAACACTCATCGAAACGCATACATCAGTATGTATTGTTTCCAATAAGTCATTAACTTGCTCCATTATTTCGGAGAACGGAGTTTTAGTCATTTTACCCATGAGGCATGGTTCACAAGTATCAAATGATTCATAATCAAGTGATTCCAAAAGTCCATCTGCATGGAGTTTCTTCATGCACTTTACACCAATATGACCTAAATGGTAGTGCCACAAGTATGTTGCACTATCATTATCAACTTTGCATCTTTTGGCATCAATATTATGAATATGTGTATCACTACGATCGAGATTCAACAAGAACAGACCATTCATCAAGGGTGCATGACCATAAAAGATATTACTCATATAAATAGAATAACTGTTAATCTTCGATTTAAATGAATAATCATCTCGCAATAAACAAGATCCAGATATAATGTTCATGCTCAACACTGGCACCAAATAACAATTAATGAGGTCTAAAACTAATCCCAAAGGTAGATGTAGAGGTAGCGTGCCGACGACAATCACATCTGAAAGTGCGTTAAGTCAACTAGAGGGGGGTGAATAGGCGATTTTTACAAAATTCGTCACTTAGGAATTTCAGGGTGAGGAAATTCCTAAGTCACGAACAACTATCAGCGGAATAACTACTCAGGTATAAGCATAACAAAAGAAATAGCATAGTCATCAGGATGAAATGAAAAACAAACACAGAGTACAGAAAGCGTAAACATAGGATAAGCAAACTGAAGAATATGTGACTGAAGAAATTGGATTGAGGAAATAGAGAAAGTCTTCAGTCAAAGTCTTCAAACAGTAATGATCAGATTCATCAACACATGAATGAGGAAATGGAAGGGTTGAGGAAATAGAACCAGTAGGCTTGGTGAAGACAATGATTTGGTAGACCAGTTCCAACTGATGTGACAGTTGTACGACTGGTTGGAGCGGCTGAGTATTTAAACACGGGGACACACAGTCCTCACCGTATTCTCCTTGAGCTAAGATCACACAGACCTCGCCCAACACTTGTGGCAAGTCTTCATAGGTGACTTCCAAACCTTCATAGACTTGGTCACTCGGTGATCCACAATTCCTCTTGGATGCTCAGACCATGACGCCTAACCGTCTGGAGGATACACAGTCCTCAAAGGTAACAAGCGTCGGTTTCACAAAGGAACAATCTCTTCAGTATGCTCAATCACTTTGGTTTTGTAGGTGTTTGGGTTTGGGATTTGGGTTTTCCTCACTTGATGATTTTTGCTCAAAGTCCTCGAAGGATGGGATGCTCTCAATGACAAGTGTCAGTTTCTCTCGGAGCAGCCAACAAGCTAGTGGTTGTAGGGGGCGACTATTTATAGCCTAGGGAGAAGCCCGACATGATAAGACATAAATGCCCTTCAATGATATGATCGTTAGGTGGTAGGATATTTTGGACAGCTGGCGCGTAGCACAGCATCGGTCATATTTGAGGTTTGAATTCCTCAGGGCTATCATGTTCCTCACTATGTAGGCAATCCGCACTGGTGAATTCCTAACTCCTCAGTCAGAACAAATTCCTCAGAGACCAGAAGATCTTCATCTCTGTCACTGAAGAAATTGACTGAACTGATATGAGATTTCCAATGACTTCACTTGAAAGGATTGGGTAGGTGTAGGATTTTGAGATGAGCATCACTTGGAAATCAGTTTCCTTAGTATTACCTCGACCCCCTTTAACATTACGGTGTTTCCTATGACTCAAGAAAGAGAAAATGAATCTACGAAAAGAAAAGTCTTCACGCTTCATAATCCTCGCATGAATATCCAAGTCTTCAAGGTCACACCAATTTCTTCACTTGGAAAGTCTTCAGGAGAATCAAAGTCTTCAGTTGCAGACATTCATTTCTAGGGGTCGACATTCACTGTAAATATCAAACTCCTCATCGACTTTAGAGCCTGTGTACACTCACAAACATATCAGTCCCTTAACCTATAAGTCTTCAATACACCAAAATCACTATGGGGCACTAGATGCACTTACAACATCAACCTTGGAACCATTCCTGGCACACATCATCACCTCGTCCTTAGCCGATCTTTGTTTATCCCATGGCTTATGTTTTGAGTTACAAATATGAGCAACCGAACCAGTATCAAATAACTAGGTGCTACTACGAGCATTATTAAGGTACACATCAATAACATGTATATCAAATATACCTTTGTTTACTTTCCCATCCTTTTTATCCGCCAAGTATTTGGGGTAGTTCCGCTTCCAGTAACCACTCCCTTTGCAGTATAAGCACTCAATTTCAGGCTTGGGTCCAGCTTTGGGTTTCTTCCCAGGAGTGGCAACTTCCTTGTCATTCTTCTTGAAGTTCCCTTTCTTTCCTTTGCACTTTTTCTTGAAACTAGTGGTCTTGTTAACCATCAACAATTGATGCTCCTTCTTGATTCCTACCTCGCGGTCTTAAGCATTGCGAAGAGCTCAGAAATCATTTTATTCATCCCTTGCATATTATAGTTCATCACGAAGCCTTTGTAGCTTGGTGGTAGTGATTGAAGAACTCTTTCAATAACACTATCGACTTGAAGTTCAACTCCCAGCTGAGTCAAGTGGTTATGATACCCAGACATTTTGAGTATGTGTTCACTAACAGAACTATTATCCTCCATCTTGCAGCTATAGAACTTGTTGGAGACTTCATATCTCTCCACCCAGGCATTTCCTTGAAATATTAACTTGAACTCTTGGAACATCTCATATGCTCCATGACATTCAAAACATCTTTGAAGTCATGTTTTAGGCCGTAAAGCATGGCACACTGAACTATAGAGTTTTCATCAGATCAAGCATGTCAGAACTTCATAACAACTGCAGTAGCTCATGTAGCAGGTCTGTCACCTAGCGGTGCATCAAGGACATAATTCTTCTGAGCAGCAATGAGGATAATCCTCAAGTTACAGACCCAGTCCATGTAGTTGCTACCATCATCTTTCAACTTAGCTTTCTTTAGAAACACATTAAAATTCACGGGAATTGTCGTGGAAAGGTCACGGCAGACGTCCTAGCAAAAGGACTTAGTCGCGGAGCCATCGCAACTAGGAAGCTTAAAGGGGTTAAAACGGGACAAAGAACACGGAAATTTATACTAGTTAGGCCCCTTGCGGTGAAGGTAAAGGCCTAATCCAGTTTGAGGTGGAATTGCTTATGTCTCGATTACCAGGGAGCGAATCCGCCTGACCTAGTTCTCGATTTGATGTTACTTGTCCTGAACCGCCACCGGGTCATCCCTTTATATACAGAGGTCGATGCCCAATGGCTCATAGAGTCCCGGCCAGCTCATAAACAGTGTCCGGCTTGGTGACTATCTATTCCTGCCTTACAATACAAGTTATACACATATGGCTATTTATCTCTACGGGCCTTAAGCCGCCTTTGGGCCTTGGGCCCTTAACTGAACCGCCATCTTCCAGTGTTGTCTTAGGCTTTATATTATGAATCGCCATAGGTATAACCCGGCCCCTCTTGGGCGGGTCATACCTAGTAGTTATATCCCCAACATTAGGCCCCAGGTTGATTTGAACTGGTTCATGTCAATCTTCAACAGTTAGGAAAAAATCTCCTGCTCCTTATTGCGTGAGAGTTTATAACCCACCATGACGTCATCTTCTGGATCTGGGATAACCCGCCATGACATCACTTGTCATTTATCAACATATCTCAACGGATCTTTTATCTTAATACCCATCTGAGAATCGAGGCTCCTGAACAGCTGGATAATCATGTTCTGGTCTCCTCGTTTTTCGCACCCACTTATGAGTCTTTCCTTATAAATAGCCACGACCAACCTTCTTTCTCATTCCCCCCTTTCCATCGTCTTTTTCCTCTTGCGACCTCTTCCGCTCGAGCTCCGCCGCCACCGTAGAGCGCACCGTCGTCATCGTTCCAGGCCGCTGCATAACCCTGAATCGAACCAGAGAACGGTGGCGATCCTCCGCGGTCAACCTGCATCTGTAAGCACTCGTTCTTCTATACCCTAGATCCGCATTAGGGTTTCGACTTGCTCGTCGTGTTCTTCGTAGTTTTCTTCGTAACCTGTCCACCGCAGCACCCTTTGATCTAGAAATGGTACAAAGCTTATGCTGTAGTTGTTTTTGCTTTCACCTCCAATACCGGCAGATCCCCTTTTCTAGAAGAAAAGATCCCCTTGGATCTTAGGAACTCATCTGTACTGGTTTTTTTAGATCTAGATTTATTTCCTTTTTCTGAACATCCACTGATCCAAAATAATGATTGCAATCTGCGAAACTTGTTTGTGTGGCACTTAGCCAAAAATCTGCGTTTTGATAGATCCACCTAGCCATGGCGGCTCAAACCACCGGCTTAAATTGCAATGCTCAATAGATAACATCAACTACTCATGGCGGCTTAAATAACCTGACTGCTCATGACGGTTTAAATAACCTGATGTAATTAGTCATATACCATTAGGCCCCTTTATAAGCCGCCATTCTGAATATATGATGTAATACTTCTCCTCCGGCTTAAATTTGAACCGACAAATTTACTATTTGTTAGGCTTCCTTCTTCATAATGCCGCCCAAAACAGTCACTTCATGCAACTGGGTCAAATCCATCATTACGGAGGGTACACTCGATGATTTTGTGAAAACCGGCTATCTGCCAAAGAAGGATGTCATGTCGTACCGAGCTCCTGATCCCATAGAAGAAAAACCTTAGCCTAAAGAAGGGGAAGTCATTGTCTTCACGGATCACATGAACCGGGGCTTTTCGCCACCCGACTCAAAGTTCTTCGGAGATGTTCTGCACTTTTTTGATCTTCGTCCTCAAGACATCGGACCCAACTCTGTGTCCAACATATGCAACTTCCAAGTATTCTGTGAGGTGTATCTTGAAGAAGAGCCCAGCTTGCTACTTTTCAAAGAGTTGTTTTATTTGAACCACCAGAATGAATATTCCAACGGACCCAGTTTGGAACTCGGTGGGGTCTCAATCCAACGATGGAGAGACGCCATTTTTCCTTACACGCAACCACCGAGTCACCCCATAGACTGGAATAAGACATGGTTCTACTACCAAGACACATCTTTGACTGATGAGAACCCTCTACCCAGCTTTTGCGCCTTGCGCCTCGAGTCTAATCATCCTCTTCCAGACAAGTTGTCAACTGCCGATCGCCAGAAGCTCGCCCCCACCATGGCTAAAGTCAAGGCTCTTTTTGGGAATGGTTTAAATGGTATTGACTTGGTCTGGGTTTGGGTTGCCTGGCGGATCATCCCGTTGAGCCGCCGCTCCGGTTTGATGTGCACCTACACGGGCGAGAAGAATGATCCTCTGCGCCACAGCCCTAATGATTTACCTGATGATGTCATCGATGATATGACAAAGTCGCTCTTGAACAAAATCCTAGCAGATTGTGGCAAGGTGGGCCTAAGCCCTTTCTGCAAAGCTAACCCGGCTCCAGGGGTGAGCCGCCTAACTCAGTCATTTTACCTTTGTCTTTTGATGTTTTGTCTTAACTAAAACCTTTGCTGATTTTCACAGCCCGATGATGAATTTTGGAAGAATAAATATGATCATGAGGCTGCCAAGAGAGCCAGGAAGGCCAAGAAAGCCGCCAGGAAAGCCGGTGTCAAGAAAAGAAGAAAGAAGCAGAGCGCTTCTGAATTGCTTCGACTAGAAGACATCTCCGAGTCGGAGGTAGCCCTTGACTCTCTTGGCTCTATTTTTAACCACCTTATTGACACTGATTATCATCAGGATGACACGGGAACAAGTCAGGGAGTGGCTGAAGAGGAAACTATTATTTGCCCCGACTCCGAGCCTTTGCCGAGACAAAAAATCCGAAGAGTAACCTGGAAAGTAAGATTTTCACATCCCTTAGCTTATCAGGATCCTCACTTTCTTTTGAAGTGACAAATTCATGAGAGCTGAAGGCAGACCCGGACCAGCAAGGATGCAGAACTCTCCTCCGGCTTGCCAAATACACCAAGGAAGCGCCAAAATGAGGTCACCTCCAACTTAAACTCTTGTTTTCCTTTGGCGGGTCTCACTCGTCAACCGCTCAACTCTTCTGACTCAAATTATCAGGAAACTTCACATTCTTTCGGCGAGTCCATCCAGTCGAATATGCTGGCTTTCAAGACCGCTCTCGGGTAATGACAGTTTACTTATTCTTTAATCATTATAACCCTTTATACTTACACTGACCTTTTTGACTTACGCAGTGGGAAAGAAAAACCTAGCAAGAGGGTGAAGAAGAACAAGCCGGTCGAAGAGCTAACCATCAATGAGCCGGAGCTTCAACCTGCAATGCCTGAGGCCTCTGTTCCTGAGCCGCCACTTGAGCCGGTTCATGATATGCCAACAATGACTGCTGACCAGCCTATCGAACAAGCCGCCGCCGACTCTGTAAACCCTGAAGCTTCAAGCCCGATGTAAGTGCCTCTAGTGCCCCTTAGTGATTTTCGTGTATTGAAGAATTATAGGTTAAGAGACTGATACGTTTGTGAGTGTACACAGGTCTATAAGTCTATGAGGAGTTTGATATTTACAAAGAAATTCGACCCCTAAAACTGAAGTTCTTCGTCTGAAGACTTTGGATTTCTGAAGACTTTCTGAAGACTTTCAAAGTGAAGAAATTGGTGTGACCTTGAAGACTTGGTAATCATTCGAGGAACATGAAGCGTGAAGACTCTTGTTTTTACTGTTTCATTTTCTCTTTCTTGAGTCATAGAAAACACCGTACTGTTAAAGGGGGTCGAGGAAATACTAAGGAAAAATTTCCATGTGATGCTCAACTCAAAATCCTACACCTACCAATCCTTTTGAGTGAAGCCATTGGAAATCTCGCACAGTTCAGTCATATTCTTCAGTGACAGAGACGAAGTTCTTCTGGTCTCTGAGGAGTTTGTTCTGACTGAGGAGTTAGGAATTCGCAAGTGCGGATTGCCTACAAAGTGAGGAACATGATAGCCCTGAGGTATTTGAGAGTCAAATATTCCGACCATTGTTGTGCTACGCGCCAGCTGTTCCAAAATATCTACCCACCTAACGGTCATATCAGACAAGGGCTTTTATGTCTTGTCGGGCTGCCCCCCGGCTATAAATAGCCGCCCCCTACAACCACTAGTTGGTTGGCTGCTCCGAGAGAAACTGACACTTGTCATTTGAGAGCAAACCATCCTTCGAGGACTTTGAGCGAAAATCATCAAGTGAGGAAATCCCAAAACCAAACCTACAAAACCCCAAAGTGATTGAGCATCACTGAAGAGATTGAACCTGCGTGGATCCGACACTTGTTTTCTTTGAAGACTGTGCTTCTTCCAGATGGTTAGGCGTCAAGGTCTAGAGCATCCAAGAGGAATTGTGGATCATCGAGTGACCGAGTTTGTAAAGGTTCGGAAGTCACCTGAAGACTTACCATGAGTGATTGGCGCGAGGTCTGTGTGACTTTAGCTCAAGGATAATACGGTGAGGACTGTGTGTCCGGGACTAGGTGTCCTCGAGTTTAAATACTCAGCCGCTCCAACCAGATGTACAACTGAGATAGCAGTTGGAACTGGTCTACCAAATCATTGTCTTCACCGAGCTTACTGGTTCTATTTCCTCAACTCTTTAATTTTCTCATCTCTGTTGTTGTGTGCTTGTTCATATCTATTTGAAGACTTTGACTGAAGTCTTTCTCAATTTCCTCAGTTCAATTTCTTCAGTCTGTCCGTCTTCATCTTGTGTTATCCTATGTTTACGCTTTCTGTACTCTGTGCTTGTCTTCATTTCATCATGATGACTATGCGTGTGTTCTGCTATGTTTACTTTTGAGTACTTATTCCGCTGCAAGTAGTTCTTCATGTAGGAATTTCCTCACCAGCAAATTCCTCATTGAAGAATTCATAAAAATCGCCTATTCACCCCCTCTAGTCGATATAATGCACTTTCAATTGGTATCAGAGCAAGGTACTCCCTTGTTCTGTGTGATTTTGGTTTAACCACCTGGAGTTTTAGTTATGTCGACCGCAGCTATGATCAAGGTCTCTGCTGGGTGTCCTACCTTCGATGGAACGGACTACCCCTACTGGAAGAATAAGATGCGAATGCATCTTGAGGCAATTGATAACGATCTCTGGTATGTTGTGTAAAATGGTGTTCCCTCAGTCGCACCTTCCCTGAATGCTGCTGATGTGAAGAGATTCAAGCAACTTGATTCTCAAGCAAAGAATATCATATTTGGCCATCTGAGCAAAGGGAAATATGGTAGAGTGAGTGCTTTGGAAACTGCTAAGCTTATCTGGGATAGGCTCTCAAAAGTAAATAAAGGAGTCTCAACTCAACGCGACTCTCGTGTCGACGTTCTTCGCAATCTCTTCAATCGCTTCAAAAGACTCGACATGAAAATGTTCAGCAAACCTTCGATCGCCTCACTGATATCTCAAATGAGCTTCAAGCGCTTGGCACCACTGACATCACCGACCATGAGGTGGTGAAGAAATTGCTGAGATCACTTGATTTCTCATTTGACACTCTGGCACTGATGATTCAAGAGTGTGCTGATTACAAGTCACTTGATCTCGCTGATATCCTCGAGAGGCTAAACACTCATGAGTTCTAGCTTGCTGAGAAGAGAGATCTCTATGGTTCAAGCTATGGCAAACCACGTGCTCTAAAGGCCAAGGCAACCTCTAAGTCTCAAGAAGAGGACTCTACCAGCAGCCTTGGTGATCCTGAAGAACTGAGCAAGGAACTAGCACTGCTCGTGAAGAAATTTCAAAAGTCCTCAAGACGTGGTCGCTTTGAAAAATCCTCAAGGATCAACGATTCCTCATCCGGTGACTACAACAAGAGGCTATGCCACAAATGCAAGAAACCTGGTCACTACATTCAAGATTGTCCTCAGTTGGACAAGGAATTAAAGAAGAAGAAATACAAGGATTGCAGTTCTGATGATGCCAAGAAGAAGAAGAAATCTTCAAAGTCTTCATCGTCAAAATCCTTGAAATCTTCATCTCACAAGAAGAGCAGCTCCAAGAAGGCTCGGGCATTCATTGGCAAGGAGATGGATTCTGAGGTTGAATCTGAGGATCATGAGGAAGAGGAGGCATCCGAGGAGTCCGAGTCTGGTGTGGCAAGCCTAGCTCTTGCTACCGCATTCGTCAACAAGTCTATCTTCAACTCTGAAGAAAATGGCAACACCAACAATGCTGATGAAGGCAATAATGATTATGCTCCCACCTATTGCTTCATGGCAAAGGATGCCAAGGTAACTAAATACCCCTCCTCTGAATCTAGTGAGGATGAATTTGATGAAAATCTTAAGCCCGGCTACTCTAAACTTGCTAAGATTGCTGTGAAACAACAAAAGGCTATTGAAAAGCTTCAAAACATGCTAGACAAAAGTGATGATATGTTGGGTGAAGAAATGGACTGCACTAAAGACTTAACTGAAAATCTTCAGAGACTTCAGTCTAAGTTTGACAACCTTCAAAGTCATCATAACACACACTTATCTGATCACGAGAAGCTTTCTTATGAATTTCTTCAAATAAAGCAAGATCTTGAGAAGCTAAGAGTGAGTTATGAAGATCTTCAGAAGGAGCGCGATTCATTACTTGCTCAACAAATTAGCGCTACTCAGGAAGAATTTGTTCCTCCATGTCTGAAGTGCATTGAACGTGAATCTGCTAATTATTCACCTGAATGTTCAAATGCTTCAAATGTTACAAATTCTTCACCTGTCTCTGCTATCACTAATTCCTCATCTAAGGACATAGCTAGTACCACTAATGATGCAGGGCTGAAGGAATTGTACACGACAGGCGTGTACAAAAGCCTCGAAGGGCATCAGATTCTTTGTGATGTGCTTAAAAAGCAGATCCTGAACAGGAACCCTAGGAAAGAGGGTGTTGCCTTTGAGAGGAAACTCAATGCTGATGGAACATATTGGAAGCCTGAGCAGTACCCCAAAACCTCATGGGTTGCTGCAAAGGGACCTCGAGTTGATCCATCCAATTTATCTGGCTTTACATGAGAATCTCCTCATTCTTCTGATGAGTCATTTGACTCCAACTATAAACTGTTCAAAAATCAGAATGGTGAAGTATTTGCTAGATATGTTGGCACTAACTGTAGGAACGGTTCCCCTATGAAGAAAATCTGGGTTCCCAAGAGTTATCTTAAAAGTCTTCAGGTGAATGTCCTCATGACACCACCTATGAAGAATAGGAACCCCAGATCAAATTCTTCATATGGACCTAATTCTTCATATGGATCAAATTCCTCAAAAGGATCAAAATCCTCATATGATCATTATCATGCTAACCCTTCTGTTTCACAGGGTAGAGCTAAGGGCTATGAATATGAGTATTATTCTTCAAATCATTATGTTCATAAGTCCTCGAAGAATTTCTCTGCTTACTCATATGCTTACTCTAACCCCTCTCATGTGAAACGAAGCGGACTGGCTTCTATGCCACCTTTCTCATATGGTGCTCGCAGAGTGATGAATTCTTTGCCACCCCTTCAGATGTGGGTGGTGAAGAAAAAGAACTAATCTCTTATGCAGGGTCAGGTCTCCAGACATGCTCAAAACGTCTGAAGAATTTGCTGGAGACCTGAATGTGCCTGAAAGGATGCAGGCTAATCATGAAGAAATGATTTTTTCATTTCACACGTCCTCATACTGATTTATCTCTATTGTTGCTTGATGAAATTGATCTGATGATATTGATGTCATATTCTTCACTGATGAAGTATATGAGTTCGGAAGTTGCACTAATTCATCTGCAGGATGATCAACCCAAAGCAAACGAGTGGGTCCTCGATAGTGGATGTACGAATCACATGACTGGTGACAAGAATATATTGATGGATGCTCCTTTATCACCATCACATCTGAAGCATATCATTTTCGCAGATAAAGGCAAAAGTCAGGTATTGGGTCTAGGTAAGGTTGCGATCTCAAAGGATCGACACATGGCCAAAGTCATGCTTGTCGAGTCCTTAGGATACAACCTGATGTCTGTCTCAATGCTTTGTGATCTTGATATGGTTGTTGTCTTTGGAAGATATTGTTGTGTTGTAATCATGGAATATGACCATTCCAAAGTCTTCGTAGGCTTTAGGAGAGGAGACTTGTATATTGTTGATTTCTCTACAGGACCACAACCAGCCGTGTGCTTACTTGCAAAAGCTTCAGAAGGCTGGCTATGGCATCGACGACTTGGTCATGCTGGCATGAGGAATCTGCACACGCTTGCAAAGAAGAAGCATGTCATTGGCATTGAGAATGTCAAATTCCTCAAAGATCACTTATGCGGAGCTTGTGAAGCTGGAAAGATGACAAAGGCCAAGCATCCAGCGAAGACTGTCATGACCACCACTCGACCATTTGAATTGCTTCACATGGATCTCTTTGGTCCTAACCATTATTCTGCAATTCTAAATGATGCATCTCAATATGGCTTTATTATTGTTGATGATTATTCTCGTTACACATGGGTGCACATTGTCACTTACAAACATGAAGTGCATGAAGTCTTCAAACGATTTTCCTCGAAGGTATCAACCAACTTTGGTGTGAAGATCAAGCACATCAGAACTTACAATGGGACCGAGTTCAAGAATTCCGGTCTTGATGGCTATCTTGATGAACTTGGTATTACTCATGAGTTATCTGCTCCTTATACTCCGAAGCAGAATGGTGTCGTGGAGCGCAAGAACAGAACCCTCGGTGAAATGGCTCGCACTATGCTTGATGAATACAAGACGCCTCGTTGCTTTTGGATTGAGGCAATTGATACTACATGCCACGTCATCAACAGGGTATATCTTCACAAATTCTTCAAGAAAACTGCTTATGAACTCCTCACTGATAAAAAGCCCAATGTGAGTTATTTCAAATCTTCGGTGCTAAATGTTGGATTAGAGATCCTCATCACACTTCCAAATTCTCACCGAAAGCACATGAAGGTTTTATGCTTGGTTATGGAAAGGACTCGCACACCTACAGAGTCTTCAACAGCGTTCTTCACAAAGTTGTTGAAACTGTAGATGTGCGGTTCGATGAAACCAATGGCTCGCAAAGAGAGTACCTACCTTCTATGATAGATGAATCAGCACCTGAGGATTCTATCAAGTTCAAGGCTACTGAGGATGTCATCCCTACCGAAGAATCTACTGAAGAATTCGTTCCAGATCATGATGATCACCGGGCTGGCGCACCTGAAGAAAATGGTGCTGAAGAAAATGCTCCTAAAGGGAATGCTGATCAAATTCCTCGAAGACAACCCACTCATCCTCACATTGCTAACAAAGTGCAAATCGAGAAGATCATTGATGACATTGAAGCACCATGTCCTCTCACACGCTCAAAATCTTCACATTTATCTAACTTTTTTGTGGGCACGTTGCTTTTGTCTCTATCTCAGAGCCCACTAAGGTAGATGAAGCATTTCTGGAGCCTGAGTGGATTCAGGCTATGCAAGAAGAATTACATCAGTTCGAGCTCAACAACGTCTCGGAACTGGTCAAACGTCCAGATCCTCGCAAGCACAACATCATTGGCACAAAATGGATCTACCGCAACAAGCAAGATGAAAATAGCCTTATGGTGAGGAATAAGGCACGGCTTGTAGCTCAAGGCTACACATAGGTTGAGGGAATTGATTTCGATGAAACTTTTGCACCTGTTGCTAGACTTGAGGCTATTCGCATATTACCTTCTTACGCTAACCATCATAATATCACTTTATATCAAATGGATGTGAAAAGTGCATTCCTCAATGGTAATCTTGAGGAAGAAGTGTATGTTGCTCAACCCCCAGGTTTTGAAGATCCAAAGAATCCCGACAAAGTCTTCAGACTCAACAAGGCCCTGTATGGCCTCAAGGAAGCCCCTCGGGCGTGGTATGATACTTTGAAGGAATTCCTCATGAAGAAAGGCTTCAAACCCAGTTCACTCGACCCAACTCTTTTCAAAAAATCTTATGATGATGAATTGTTTGTGTGCCAAATATATGTTGATGATATTATCTTCGGCTGTAGTGACCAACGTTATAGTGATGCATTTTCCTATATGATGAGTGAAGAATATCAAATGTCTATGATGGGAGAATTGAAATTATTTTTAGGTCTTCAAATTCGTCAACAGCGCAATGGCATATTCATATCTCAGGAGAAATACCTCAAAGATGTATTGAGGAAATTCGGCATGCAAGACTGCAAAGGGGTCAAAATTCCAATTCCCATAAATGGTCATCTATGCACTGATGAAAATGGTAAAGACTTCGATCAAAAGGTATACCGCTCCATGGTTGGCTCTTTATTGTACCTATGTGCATCTAGGCTGGATATTATGCTTAGTTTTTGCATGTGTGCCTGATTTCAAGCTACACCGAAGGAATCACATCATAAGGCTGTGAAGCATATTCTTCGATATCTAGCTCACACACCAACACTTGGATTATGGTAGCCCAAGGTCTATTTATTTGATCTCATTGGATATTCAAACTCTGACTATGCTGGCGATCGCGTGGACCGCAAGTCAATGTCAGGCACATGCCATTTCCTCGGACGATCTTTGGTCTGCTGGTCCTCGAAGAAACAGAACTGTGTATCACTCTCCACTGCAGAAGCTGAGTACATTGCTGCTGGATCATGCTGTGCTCAATTACTATGGATGAAGCAAACACTCAAGGACTATGGCATCAACGTGAAGAATGTGCCTCTCTACTGCGACAATGAGAGCGCTATCAAGATTGCTCATAACCCTGTTCAGCACTCGAAGACAAAGCACATCCAGATTCGTCATCATTTTCTTCGTGATCATGTGTTGAAGGGCGATATCTCCATCGACCACGTAAGCACTGAAGATCAGCTGGCCGATATCTTCACTAAGCCCTTGGATGAGAAGAGATTTAGCAAGTTACGGTGTGAGCTCAATATCCTAGAATCTTCGGATGTTCTCTGAAATGGACACTCATCCTAACACTTATTCTAACTTGATGACTTAGATGCACAACACACAAAGTAATGTTTTTCTTCAATCAATGAAGACTAACCCTATAAGTGTGAAGAAATTAATGAAGAAATTGACTCTCAGAACCCTACAACAATTGTACGCGGTGTCTGAAGTCAGCTTTCTTATACGGTGGGTTACGCCACCACAAAAAGTTGAAAATCTTAAAATTTGAGTTTTTCCTCAGTTTTTGAAATTCCTTAGTTTTTCAAATTCTTCAACTTGCAATGTCTTCACTATTTCCATCATTTTTCTTCATTAGATATATATATATATATATATATATATATATATATATGAGTTTATGTCCTCTATAGCATTCACTTATTGCTAATTCTTCAAGTTGACTTTTTTTTGCTAAGTGAATGTGATCGGACCCTTCCCCCTCTATGCTAAACTCAACCTAATCCTTTCACAAATTCTTCATGTGCATTCTAATTTGAAACTTGTTCAAAATCTTCACTGTGTCCTTGACAGCTGAAGAAATTGTGAACGGAAACTTAAAATAATCTTATCTAAATTTTCGGTTTTGCCGCTCAAACCGTTCCGCATCCCACGACAATACTTATCTATTCACCCATGATCCTACAAGATCGCCACCTCATAGTACATGGGTGACACATGTCAAGCGAATGAGAAGGGCCAGGGGCATGTTCGTCCGAAATCTTTGGGCGTACAGTTTTTTTGCTGCCACTATAAATACCCCTGCCTCTTCCTCACTTCACTTTTACTTTGCTCGACCTCACTCCCGCTCGAGCTTCCCAAATCCTAGCGCCGCCGCTACTTAATCATTGCCGGTGAGGAAGAGCTTCACTGCCTCGACCTTGTCGCCTCGTACTCGCGCAGGTTGCGGATTTCTTCACTCCGCCTCCGCCGTAGTTGTCTTCCTCTGCCGAGTTAGGGCGTGGAAGATCTGAACGGACGAACTTCACATCCATACTTCCCAGTTTGTCGTGTTCTTCATCAAGGGGTAATTAAAAGTTACTTTTACAGCCCGCTTTGATTCATGTGTTTTTCTTGGAAATCTTCAAAGGTGTTTATTCTTCAAATCTTCACACACTAAACACCTCACATGTTATCTGTTCTTGATTCGTTTCTCTAAGCAATGATTTTCTTCAATATTCCTCAATTGTGTGGATTTTCAAATCTGTACAACTCTGGAACCAAAGATTAAGAACGCTTAGTGAAATTCTTCAAGACTCATCTTGTCAAATTCCTCAAACCTATTCTTTTTGAAAATCTTCTGAGAACGCATATGACCTCTCCAAATTCCTCGCAACTATACTCTGATCATAGGTACAAATGTCCGCTGCTGAATCACTAGGTTCTCATCAACTTAACTCATTTGCAGCGTTCCTAGAAGAAAAGTTGCATACCTCTTCAGAAACTTTAGTTGTTCATATTCCTCAGCTGAAGAAAATGGGTGATGGTAAGAAGCCACACAAGGGAGGAAAGAGGCCTGAGGTCAATACTGCGTTTGAAATCCCTGAGGACATTTATGATGGATACTGCACTCCTGATGAGGCCAAGTTTGGCAAGGAGGATAAGAATTAGCACAAGGTGCGCAAACGGATAGAGAGGAGATGGGCACGAGAATGGAGGGAGTACAAGTATGTTACTCCCAAGTACATGAAGAAATTCGTGCTCAACCCTCCATGCTCAAGACCTCCATTGGCACCTGGCCAACTGGCGGCTCCCACCAGCCTCAAGCGCGGTGAGGACTATGTTGATGAATGGGCAAGGCGCCAGGCCAAATTGACCAAGCAAGCAAAGGAAGCAGTGACGAAATTCAATGAAGAATCTGCAGCTGCTGCTACCGCTGCTAAGGCCTCTGCTAGTAAGCCCAGGAAGGCGATGCCTAAGAAGCCTACTCACAAGTCAAGCACTTCTTCTTCAATGCCCTCGCGGCAAATTTCTCAGTCTACTCCTCCTGCTCCAAAGTCCTCGGTTCCTCCGACAAAGTCTTCAGCTACTCCGACCAAATCCTCGGCACCTGTGCATCTCGCCACATGCCAAAGGAGAACTGGCATCTCAATTGCCTCTAGAGCATCTGCAAGCTCCACTGCTCCACCAAGTTCCTCAGCCGGCCCATCTCTACTGAAGAAGAAGGCCACTGCTGGACGAGGCCTTCGACCAAGTCCTCACAAGAAGCAGGTTTCCTTCCAAATCCCCTCTGATGACGATGAGGCTGATGATGAAGAACTTGCCGAAATCATCAAAGACAGGCAAGCCAGGGCCGCTAGAGCCAAAGGCAGAAATGTGCCACTACTTCTGGATCCAAAGTTGATCCTGGATTTCATTAACTTATGGCACAAGGACCCTACTACACCTTTGTCGGAGATGAACCTCACTCCTGGTCAAAGTCATGTTCTGACTCACTTCATTGAGGAAGAGAAGTGGAAATATGAACAAGGCCGAAAACTGAAGAAAGCGCAGTACAAGAAACAGCGTTACCTCAAGGACAATGCCCTCACTCTTACCCCTGAACAACTCATTGCTTTGCAAGCTGAAATCAAGCAACCGGGTGATGATTTCAATCGGTACTATGCTGATTGGAAGGGAGCAAAGGTTCGGTTCGTCAATTTGACAAAGACATTTACTTCAACTGCCACTGCTCCTGTGCACGTTGAAATTCCTCAGGCTGAAGCATCTGCTCAGCCTACTGAAGAACATGCCAGCACCACTGATGTCAGTCAGGCTACTGAAGAAAATGAGAGTACCAGTGTTGATGACTCCATTCCAGCCACTGAAGAAATTGCCAGGTCATCCACTAGTGGTGTGCCTGAAGAAAATGAAGAAGTCAGGGCAACTGCAACAGTTGCGCCTGAAGAAACTGAACCAAAGTCCTCTGCACCTCCTGCGTCTACACTAGCTCCGATCCTTCCATCTGCATTAGATGTGAAGAAGACCAAGGCTACAGAGCTTGCAGCGATGAAAAAGAGGAAGGCATCAGCTTCATCAGATTCTTCCGCTTCGAAGAAAATGAAGCCTTTGACAAGTTCAACTGAAAATCCAATTGATGACATTCCTGTCTCTTTCATGCCATCAAAGGACCTTGTTCCTTATGGTGAAGATTATGTGATTCCCGAGGAATCCAATGAAGAAACTCCTTCTGCTGCTTCGACAGAACAGTTGGATGAAGAAATTGAAGGGGATAGAATCCCTTCAACCCCAGTCATCTCCTCACCTATGCCTCAGTTCATTGCTGAAGAGGCAGGTGTTGAAGAAATGGAAGATGAGGATGTGGACATCGGCTGTACCACACCCGTACTGAATGATGACTTTTGGGAAAGTCAGCACCCCAACTCTCCATTGTTCACTCCTCTCCAAGCAATTCCTCAGTCCCCAGCAGCTACTGAAGTGCAGATGGGATTTGATGAACCTCATGCAACCCCGTCTGTCCATGAAGAAATTCCAGCCACTAGTGTTGAAGAAAATGTGAATGAAGAATTGATAACCCAGGCTGCAGCTGTAGAAGAGCCTGAAGTTCCTCAGCATGAGGAACCTGAGATTGCGATTCCTGAGGTGGTAATGCAGATAACCGACACCTCTCAGCCCAAGCCAAAGAATCCCTTCTCCAAGAAGCCAAAATTCAAGGCTGATGATTTCTTCGGCGAGCGTGTGTTCTTCACTGAATTCAACCCATATGACAATGCTCGTCTTAGAAGGACGCGTTTCTGGACTGCTAGCCAGGCCAACTTCTATTCCTCAGTTCTCTTCGACAAGGACAAAGTCTTCGACCACCAGTACATTCCTCACGTGGACATGGAATCCATGCCTTGCTTCACGCCAGTCCTTAGTATGCTTCACGATGCAGGTTTGCTTAACTTTTGCACTGACATCGTTGACTGGAATGAAGAGCTAATTCTTCAATTCTATGTGATGCTGCATATCACTGGTGAAGCAAATGACATCAACTCCTGGGTGTTGGACTGGATGACCAAAAACACTCATTACAAGGCACCAGCCTCTGAATTTCTTCGTGCCTTGCCAATCAGTCCTCCACCAAAAGGTGCTCGTTGTCTGTATGATGAGCCTGAACTCACTGATCACTATATGCAAGTGCTCATGAAGCCACTGAAGCCTGGACAAGCCCAAAGGACCAAATTCCTCGTGAAGGAATTGTTGTATGTGCCAGGGACCATCTATCGCATTCTGACGAAGACTATCAGTCCAATCAAAGGTCATGACTCCTCTGATGAAGAAATTGTGGGGATGATGAAGAATATGCTCTTCAACATCATGCATGGCATCCCTGTCAATTACCATGATTTCTTCATGAGGACTCTTGCTAATGTTGCACTTTAACCGTTTGAGCTGAAGCCTTATGCTCCATGGATCATGAGATTCCTCAGAACAAGGTCTTCGCTCAACTACAAGGCTGACAATCTCAACCATGGCAGCTACTTGCCCCCGATTGAAGTCATCAAACGGACATATTCTTTAACTGAAGACAAGGGCAAGGCACCTGCTGTTATCGATGAAGGCATTCGTCCATTGGATGGTCAATTCCGCAAAGCTGCATCTTACTCCACCAATGATGACTCTGCCACACATGATTCTACTGCCAATGCTCCCAAGTCAAGTCCTCAAGCTACCGCTCCTCGTGTGATGACTGGCCGTGAGCTGCTTCTAAGTCTTCACCAGAAGGTCGATCGGAACCACAAATGGGTTAAGCATTAGTTTGGCTCTATTCTTCACAACATGACCTCTACACAATGCCGTGAAGAAAAACCATTACTACCTCCATGAAGTGTTTGATCGCACCTGGGCTATTCTGTCACATCTGTATGGTGAAGAAGATCTGAAGCAAATGGGCTTCAAAGAAGACTTTGACTGGTCTACTCCTCCGCCGAAGAAGCTCAAGAAGGTCAAGGTTCCTCTTTTGGTCGCAAGTTCATATTCCTCATCCCGCGACACGGACGAGTTCGAAGACTTGGACAGCACTATAGCAGGCCCTACATCGACTCAAGACCCCAATAACACTGGCGCTCCTCCATCTTCATGATATTCTTGAGGGGCGTTAGTCCTCATTTTCAACCCTTTTGGTCATTCGATGACAAAGGGGGGGAAATTTGAGTTAGTCTTCAAGCGGGTCTATCCTATATGGGCGTTTTTTTGCTAAGTTACAACTCTCGCTCTTCTGATGACTTTGCTGGATCGAGTTGTAATCTTAAACTCTATGGTGTTCTGATACTTTTGTTGAGTTCTTCTGCATGTTTATTCCTCATTAATGTTAATGCACGCATGCTGAATTACATCACTCATCATATTTCATCATGCATTTCAAATTCTTCATGTTATATGTTAAATGCGTGTATGAATTACAAGATATAGGGGGAGATCTCCATGATTATACTCTTCAAGTGTGCATTGCTTCAAAAGCAAATTCCTCACTATGCACATCTTCAGGGGGAGTTCTTCTGTATCTTGCAATCAAATTCCTCAATATCAGTATTTACACTTCATATGTATATCCCCGTTGAAAACTTAACCTATATTGTCATCACTCACCAAAAAGGGGGAGATTGTAAGTGCATCTAGTGCCCCTTAGTGACTTTGGTGTATTGAAGACTTATAGGTTAAGAGACTGATACGTTTGTGAGTGTACACAAGTCTATAAGTCTATGAGGAGTTTGATATTTACATAGAAAGTCGTCCACTAAAAATGAAGTTCTTCGTGTGAAGACTTTGGATTTCTAAAGACTTTTTCTGAAGACTTTGAAAGTGAAGAAATTGGTGTGACCTTGAAGACTTGGTAATCATTCGAGGAACATGAAGCGTGAAGACTCTTGTTTTTACTGTTTCATTTTCTCTTTCTTGAGTCATAGGAAACACCGTACTGTTAAAGGGGGTCGAGGAAATACTAAGGAAAAATTTCCATGTGATGCTCAACTCAAAATCCTACACCTACCAATCCTTTCGAGTGACTCCATTGGAAATCTCGCACAGTTCAGTCATATTCTTCAGTGACAGAGACGAAGTTCTTCTGGTCTCTGAGGAATTTGTTCTGACTGAGGAGTTAGGAATTCGCCATTGCGGATTGCCTACAAAGTGAGGAACATGATAGCCCTGAGGTATTTGAGAGTCAAATATTCCGACCGTTGCTGTGCTATGCGCCAGCTGTCCCAAAATATCTACCCACCTAACGGTCATATCAAACAAGGGCATTTATGTCTTATCATGTCGGGTTCTTTCCCGGCTATAAATATCCGCCCCCTACAACCACTAGTTGGTTGGCTTCTCCAAGAGAAACTGACACTTGTCATTTGAGAGCAACCCATCCTCCGAGGACTTTGAGCGAAAATCATCAAGTGAGGAAATACCAAACCCAAACCTACAAAACCCCAAAGTTATTGAGCATCACTAAAGAGATTGATCCTGTGTGGATCCGACGCTTGTTTCCTTTGAAGATTGTGCTTCTTCCAGACAGTTAGGCGTCAAGGTCTAGAGCATCCAAGAGGAATTGTGGATTGCCGAGTGACCGAGTTTGTGAAGGTTCGGAAGTCACCTGAAGACTTACCACAGTGATTGGGCGAGGTCTGTGTGACTTTAGCTCAAGGAGAATACGATGAGGACTGTGTGTCCGGGACTGGGTGTCCTCGAGTTTAAATACTCAGCCGCTCCAACCAGATGTACAACTGAGACAGCAGTTGGAACTGGTCTACCAAATCATTGTCTTCACCGAGCTTACTGGTTCTATTTCCTCAACTCTTTCATTTCCTCATCTCTGTTGTTGTGTGCTTGTTCATATCTGTTTGAAGACTTTGACAGAAGACTTCCTCAATTTCCTCAGTTCAATTTCTACAGTCTGTTCGTCTTCATCTTGTGTTATCCTGTGTTTACGCTTTCTGTACTCTGTGCTTGTCTTCATTTCATCATGATGACTATGCGTGTGTTCTGCTATGTTTACTTTTGAGTACTTATTCTGCTGCAAGTAGTTCTTCATTTAGGAATTTCCTCACCAGAAAATTCCTCATTGAAGAATTCATAAAAATTGCCTAT
>NC_041383.1:188497840-188602267 GCF_002162155.2 Triticum dicoccoides | reverse complement strand
AGCTAAGACAGCCGACCCACAAGATGTTGACGTGGAAATCACGAAGATCGGCTATACTGAGCCGGGGAGACCTATTGTGCTAGCCAAGTGTTCTGCCAAGGAGGAGCACATTGAACGCCGGAAAGTCAAATTTGATGTTGCTGACTATACTCAAATGAGCATTGGTAAAGTTTTTCTGGTTATCTTAGCCAAGTGCACAGCAGCCGTGATCTTGAAGTTGACATGGTAAAACAAATGCACCAGAAATTTGAGGTATAAATTCTTCCCTTCATTGAATTATCATTATTATACCATCCCCCAAGTCTACTGCTTATGATGAATATGGTGTAGACTTAGAACAAATTTATGAGCATCAGTGATATCCTTTGGTAAAACCTTTAAGGCTTAATCCATAGTCCCCAAGGGCCAGCTTAACCAGCATGAAAGAGCCGGTCCTTATGCTTGTGTAGAAAATAGTACTTGTGTAAATTTGAACAACAATATGCATTAGTCCCCAAGTGCCAAGCACTCTTGCTTGCAAATTGCTTGGGACTTTACTCTCATAAGCCGCCATTTAGACAAAACTTTCGGTAGACATTAGCCCCCAAGTGCCAAGTGTTGTTGCTTGCAAAAGGCTTGGGACTTAATATTGCATACTGATGTTTATCATTTTGATCCGGTATATGTACACACCACCACTGATCAACTTCAATCAGAGCTCTCTGAATTGAAGAACTGTTTGGAGCTGAAAGAGACGGAGACTCGGAGAGAAAACTCCAAATTTGAATTCAGTGTGCCTGAACAAGAAAAATTGAGGGCCGAGTTTTAAGTTGGGAAAAAGGCCTGGGATGAAGAAAAGATTGCCTTGACTCATCGAGCTGAAAAAACAGAGGCGGCTCTTGAAGAGGTGACCACTGAATTGTCCGGCTTAAAACGCCATGTGTCTTAGATGATCTCGGCAATCTTTGGTAAGCCGCCCTATAAGTGTCAAGTGTTGAATCTTTCTGGTGATCATATGAACTGTTGTGAACTCATCTGTTATTGCTATGCAGGCCCCAAGAGCACCAACCTCAACCAGGACATGTTGGTAAAGCTGAAGGCGGTCTATACGCTCGTAGAACAACTTTACACTGGAGCTCAGCGTGCCTTAGCCACAGTTGCCCTGTCAAATGAATCCCCCACACTCCTGGTTGATGTGTTAAAGAAGCTTTATGTGCTGCCCCAGCGGTTCAATGAATTAAAGCGGTCATCTGCGAGAGCCGGAGCCGTGGCTGCCTTAAGCCGGGCCAAAGCATGGCTACCGGAGTTAGACCCGGCCGACATCGCCATTGGGTATCCAAGCCTTAAGGAAGATGACACTTCATTTGAACAGGAGGACTTCATCGCTTGTGTGAAGGAAATACGCCCTATGGCCACCTTGATTGCCGATGAGATGGACCTCACCAAGTACCATCCGGCTTATGATGTGGGAAACCAGAGGATGCAGACGCCGCGTTATAAAGTGACAAGACTGATCCCTCCAATCCGTAAGCATACTTTTGCCCCTGAAGTTGATCCAACCGGGATAATTGATGATGAATCTGAGTTTGAAGCTTTGAATGGCACTGATTGGTCATCAACAACCTTCCAGGATGCCGGATAGGGCAAAGACGCGGAGAGGGTTGACCCGAAAGCATCAGGCCAACAAGAGAATTAATCCGTCGGGCGGCTCATATTAGCAGCCTTCTGAAAAAATAGTTTAATCATTTGGACTCAGGGAGTCATGTAACAGGATAGAAATGACTTTAATCTGTCGTGCCATCATGCACGTTTTTGATGCTCAATACTATTAAGCCGCCTCCTTTATATTCGCCCTTGTCATACTTATCATCTATTTTCCTTGTGCATAAATAAGTCCTTAAAATAACCTGCACACAGAAATAGATCACAAGAACCCTTGGCGGTTTACCGTAGGGCAGGTCATAATATCTCACATAAAACCACTGATATGTAAAAAGGAGTCACAGATAAGCCTGTTATGAATCATATCTTTGAAAGATAACTACAATAATGATGTCATACCTATGATATTGAATTTTCCCTGCCGGTTTATGTGATCTGTGCAGTAAGGGTGATAACCCAATATTTAGAAGCCAAGACTTCCAAACGTTTGATGATTGTCATATGCTGGCGACTTACCATCCAAAGTTAAGCCGGGTTAAATAGAAACCACATATATATATATATATATATATATATATACATATATATATATATATATGCCTCAGATATGAACAAAAAAGTCTCAAGACAAACCCAAAGACTGTTTTCAAAAAATTTAAGCCAAACAGAGAGAAAAAGCAAGGCTTCTGATTCAAATACAATCAATAAGCCAGACCAAAAGGGGTTAAGCTAGGATTCGAATACGATCAGGAAGCCCCCTAATGGTTTTGGCATTGCGCCGATCAAGAGGGTACTGACAACTATGTTCTCTTTGGTTCAAATATGACCTATGTTTGAACAGGAAGCCTCCTAGTGACCTTGAGACTTTTTTAATGACTCTGATTCAAATATGATCAAAGTCGGACCCAAAAGGGGTTAAGCTATGATTCGAATACGATCAAGAAGCCCCCTAGTGGGTTTGGCATTGCGTCGATCAAGAGGGTACCGACAACTATGTTCTCTTTGGTTCGAATACGACCTATGTTTGAACAGGAAGCCCCCAAATGACCTTGAGACTTTTTTAACGATTCTGATTCGAATATGATCAAAGTCGGACCAACAGAGGTTAAGCTAGATTTGAATACGATCAACCCCCAATTGGTCTTTGGAATTATGATGATGAAGACATATGATCGTTTGAAGATGAAAAGGACAGAGGTCCTGCTTTATTACTTATCATAATATATAAATCATCAAAAATATGTACATCATAAGAGCCGGTGGCTCAAGTGTGGTAAGGACGAACATGAGCAATATTCCACGGCCGTCGGGTCTCCTCCTCCGACTTACGTGAGTCTTTATGCTCTCGAACATCGATAAGGTAGTATGACCCATGTTCAAGTTCTTGCTGACCACAAAGGGCCCTTCCCAAGGTGGGGATAACTTGTGTGCATCAGTTTGATCCTGGATGAGCCGGAGCACCAAATCACCTTCTTGAAAGGTTCTAGACTTAACCCAGTGGCTGTGATAATGGCGCAGGTCCTGTTGGTAAATCGCCAAGCGGGCTACTGCCAAATCGTGCTTTTCGTCTAACAGGTCAAGTGCATCCTGACGCACTTGTTCATTATCAGCTTCAATGTAAGCCGCCACGTGGGGCGAGTCATGATGGATGTTACTAGGAAGAATTGCCTCTACTCCATAAACCATGAAGAAAGGGGTGTAACCCATAGATCTGTTGGGGTAGTATTGATACTCCATAACACTGATGGTAACTCCTCCACCCAACAACCCGGCGTCCGTTGCAAGGGAACCAGAAGCCGGGGCTTGATGCCTTTCAAAATTTCCTGATTGGCTCTTTTGGCTTTACCATTGGATTGGGGGTGAGCTATTGATGAAACATCAAGCCGAATATGCCCATGTTGACAAAACTCCTCCATGGCACCCTTAGATAAGTTAGTGCCATTATCAGTTATGATACTGTGGGGAAAGCCAAAACGGAAAATCACCTTTTTCATGAATTGAACCGCCATTACCGCATCACACTTACTAACCGGCTCTGCTTCAACCCACTTTGTGAATTTGTCAACCACTACCAAGAGGTGGGTATTTTTATCCTTGGACCTTTTAAAAGGCCCAACCATGTCAAGTCCCCAGACTGCAAATGGCCAAGTAATTGGAATCATCCTCAATTCCTGAGCCGACAGGTGAGCTCGTCGTGAGAATTTCTGACAACCGTCACATTTACTGACCAGATCCTCTGCATCTGCGTGAGCCATCGGCCAATAAAATCCATGACAAAAAGCTTTGGCCACGAGGTACTTTGAACCGGCATGATGGCCACAATCTCCTTCATGAATCTCACGAAGAATCTCTTGACCTTCCTCAGGAGAGACACAATGCTGAAACGCCCTAGTAACACTGCGATGCTGCAACTCACCATTGGCAATTGTCATTGACTTTGACCACCGGGTTATCTGCCTAGCCAAGGTTTCATCCTCAGTCAACTTGCCCTGGGTCATATAAGCCAAGTACGTCATTGTCCAATCTGGGATGACATGAAGAGCCGCCACCAATTGTGCTTCCGGGTCAGGAACATCCAAGTCTTCCTCTATAGGCAACTTGACAGAAGGGTTATGCAGAATATCCAAAAAAGTGTTAGGTGACACCGGCTTATGCTGAGATCCCAGCCGGCTTAAAGCATCAGCCGCCTCATTCTTTCTATGATCAATGTGCTCCACTTGATACCCCTTGAAGTGCCCAGCAACAGCATCAACTTCACGACGATAAGCCGCCATGAGGGGATCCTTGGAGTCCCATTTGCCTGAGACTTGTTGAGCCACCAAATCTGAGTCGCCAAAACACCTTACCCGGCTTAAGCTCATCTCTTTAGCCATCCGAAGACCATGGAGCAAGGCCTCATACTCATCTGCATTGTTAGTACAAGGAAACATCAACCTTAGCACATAGCAAAATTTGTCACCTCGAGGGGAAGCTAAAACAACTCCAGCCCCCGGGCCCTCCAATTTCCTGGACCCATCAAAGTGAATAGTCCAATATGTGTTGTCCGGCTTCTCTTCGGGCATCTGTAACTCTGTCCAATCGTTGATGAAATCCACAACGCTTGAGACTTCATAGCAGTGTGTGGCACATACTTTAAACCATGAGGCCCATACTCAATGGCCCACTTGGCGACTCGTCCCATGGCTTATCTGTTTTGAATGATATGTCCTAAAGGAGCAAAACTAACCACAGTGATGGGATTACCCATAAAATATTGTTTAAGTTTCCGGCTGGCCATGAACACCCCATAAACAAGCTTCTGCCAATGTGGATATCTCTGCTTGGACTCAATAAGCACCTCACTGATGTAGTAAACTGGCCATTGAACCAGATATTCTTTGCCAGCCTCCTTGCGCTCCACCACAATGGCCACACTGACAGCACATGTGTTAGCAGCCATATATAACAATAATGGCTCCTTATCAATCGGAGCAGCAAGAACCGGTGGCTCAGCTAGCTACCTCTTCAACTCTTCAAATGCATCGTTAGCAGCATCACTCCAAACAAAGTCATATGTTTTCTTCATCATCTGATACAGCGGTATGGCCTTCTCACCTAACCGGCTTATGAACCGGCTTAAGGCAGCAATACGACCCGCCAAATGTTGAACATCATTGATACACGCCGGCTTAGCCAAGGAGGTGATGGCCTTGATCTTCTCTGGGTTAGCCTCAATGCCTCTGTTAGAAACTAGAAAACCGAAAAGCTTGCCTGCTGGCACACCAAAGACGCACTTGGCCGGGTTAAGCATCATCTTGTAGACCCGGAGATTATCAAAGGTTTCCTTCAAATCTTCTATCAAGGTCTCCTTCTCTCTGGACTTCACCACAATGTCGTCCACATAAGCATGAACATTGCGCCAAATCTGATTGTGAAGACAGTTCTGCACACATCACTAATAAGTCGCCTGGGCACTCTTGAGCCCAAAAGGCATAGACACATAGCAGAAGGCTCCAAAAGGAGTAATAAAAGACGTCTTCTCCTGGTCTTTGACTGCCATCTTGACCCGATGATAACCAGAGTAAGTATCCAAAAAGCTCAAACGCTCACAACCCGTTGTAGCATCAATGATTTGATCAACACGAGGGAGAGCAAAAGGATCAGCTGGAAAAGCCTTGTTTAAGTCTGTGTAATCCACACACATACGCTAGGTGCCATTCTTCTTAAGCACTAGCACCGGGTTAGCCAACCACTCTGGATGAAAAACTTCAACAATGAACCCGGCCGCCAAGAGTCGGGCCACTTCCTCACTAATGGCTTTACGCCTCTCCTCATTGAACCATCGAAGAAACTGCTTGAACGGCTTAAATTTTGGATCAATATTGAGAGTGTGCTCAGCGAGTTCTCTCGGTACACCCAGCATGTCAGAAGTTTTCCGTGCAAAGATGTCCCGATTCTCATGGATGAACTCGATGAGCGCGCTTTCCTATTTGGGATCCAGGTTAGCACTGATACTAAACTTCTTGGATGAGTCACCATGAACGAAATCAACCAGCTTGATGTCGTCAGCCGATTTAAACTTCATCACTGGCTCATGCTATGTGGTTGGCTTTTTCAAAGACGTCATGTCTGGTGGTCCTTGTAAAACTTCAACTCCTTTGTTGCACAGATAGACTCAGCGTAAGCAGCATCGCCTTCCTCACATTCTAGGGCTATCTTCTAACTCCCATGCACTATGATGGTTCTCTTATGACCCGGCATCTTGAGCTGCAGATAAACATAACACGGTCGTTGAGGGAGTCCTGGATTAGGGGGTATCCGGACAGCCGGACTATATACTTTGGCCGGACTGTTGGACTATGAAGATACAAGATTGAAGAGTTCATCCCGTGTCTGGATGGGATTCTCCTTTGTGTGGAAGGCAAGCTTGGCGATTCGGATATGTAGAACTCCTTCTATGTAACCGACTCTGTGTAACCCTAGCCCCCTCCTGTGTCTATATAAACCGAAGGGTTTAGTCTGTAGGACAAGGACAATCATAATCATAGGCTAGCCTCTAGGGTTTAGCCTCTACGATCTCGTGGTAGATCAACTCTTGTAATACTCATATCATCAAGATCAATCAAGCAGGAAGTAGGGTACTACCTCCATAGAGAGGGCCCGAACCTGGGTAAACAACGTGTCCCCCGCCTCCTGTTACCATTAGCCTTAGACGCACCGTTTGGGACCCCCTACCCGAGATCCGCCGGTTTTGACACCGACAGTCGTGCCATGAACTTTGCATAAGCCGGATGTCCAAATAGGGCGTGATACGGGTTTTTGATTTTGACCACTTCAAAAGTTAATTTCTCAGCCCTGGAATCATGCTCATCTCCAAAGGCCACTTCCAGCTCAATCTTACCCACTAGGTACACCGACTTACCAGGCACCACTCCATGGAAAACAATGTTGGACATCCTAAGGTTTTTTTCAGTCAACCCCATGCGACGGAAAGACTCATAATAAAGTATGTTGATGATACTGCCTCCATCCATGAGCACTTTAGTGAATTTATATCCACCAACTTCAGGTGCCACCACCAAGGCCAAGTGACCCGCATTGTCAACCCGAGGAGGATGATCCTCCCTACTCCACAGAATAGACTTCCCAGACCATCTCAAGTAACGAGGAACTACCGGCTCAATAGCGTTCACAGCCCTCTTATGAAGCTTCTGGTCCCGTTTGCATAAACTGGTGGTAAACACATGATACTTCCCACTATTCAGCTGCTTTGGATTACTCTGGTATCCAGATTGCTGCTACTGCTGACCTCCCTGGCCAAGTTGCTGATTGTAACCACCATGATTACCTTGAGGGCCTTGAAAATTGGAATGAGAATTGCCACCTCCATAACCCGGGCTATGAAAACCGCTGCCGCCTGAGCCGTTGCCCGGTCCATGATTGCTATCAAACATGTTAGAATTCTTGAAAGCCTTCATGATCATACAATCCTTCCATAGGTGTGGGGTCGATTTCTGCTGAGTGCCATGCCTTGGACAGGGCTCGTTTGGCAACTACTCAAGAGTGGGACCTGACCTGCCGGATAGAGGAGGCGGCCTCCCCTTACATCGTTGATTGTTGCCATACGTATTGGTGTAGCCACAAACTCTGAGCTATCATCAGCCTTACGTTTGTTATTGCCCCCTTGATTCGCTGGGTTATGCTGCGGGCCCTTCACGTTGCCGTTCTTCTTTCCCTTCCCTGTCTTTTCCTCGTCAGACTCGGGGTCCTTGGTACTATCAGAGACGGCATACTTGACTAGATCCGCCATCAGCTAGCCCATGTCATTACAATCACGCTTGAGCCGCCCCAGCTTCTGTTTCAGAGGCTCAAAACGGCAATTTTTCTCCAACAATAAGACTGCAGAGCCAGCGTCCATCTTATCAGATGAATGTATTATGGCCTTGACCTGGCGCACCCAATGGGTCATGGATTCACCCTCCTCTTGCTTTCAATTAGTCAAGTCCACAATCGACATGGGATGCTTGCACGTATCTTTAAAGTTCTGAATAAATCAGACCTTTAACTCTGCTCATGAACCGATGGAATTAGGTGGCAGCCCCTTCAACCAAGTATGGGTTGTTCCATCCAGCATCATGGTGAAGTACTTGGCCATTGCAGCGTCACTGACTTCCAGTAGTTCCATGGTCATCTCGTAGCTTTTGATCCATGCCCCAGGTTGTAACTCGGCCGTGTAATTAGGCACCTTTCAAGGTCCCTTGAAATCCTTGGGAAAATGCTCATTACACAGAGCCGGTACCAAACAAGGTACACCCACAGTCCTAGAGGTCACGCCTGCCTCAATTGAAGTCGTCGGATAAACCGGAAGGGGCTGATAAGTCACCTGCTGAGCCGCTTGCTCAGCTTCCTGACGCAATCTGTCCTGATCAACCAAATTAAGAGCTCCATCATGAGCCGGGTCATACCCGCGCGGCTGGTCACGGTGCCGGGCGTTGCTTGAAATGGTTGGTGAGTCCATGTGCCTGCTATAGCTCCGGCTTGGGCGAGGGGTGGAATGAATCCTGTATTGACTATAAGAATACGCCTCGCTGCGCCAGAGCTGACTGAAGAAGTTCTCTGATCCTTTGTGTTTCATTCGCTGTCGGAGAGTCCCCGTCCACCGGGAGAGCCGCCAATCGTGCCGCCGCAGCGATCATGTTCTCCAAAGGGTTGGAATAATGACCCGGTGGTGTCGGTACATGGTGAGGCAGAGCAGCATTCAGATGAGGGGGGTCCGTCACACGTGGCTGAACCGGAGTCCCAGCACCGGGCCCTGCAGCCCGGTTTACCTTCGGCGGGTTACTGAGCCCTGCCCCAGGTGTACGGGAGAGGTTTCTAGGCTCATAAACTATAGGCAGACGGGACTGAGCTTTCTGGTGCCTTCTCATCATTATCTCATTTGATGCATTCTGATCCATCGTAAGCTGGAAAGCCTCTGATTGAATCTGCTGGGCCTGAGCATCCAAAGCCTCCCGCTCCGCGGCCATCCTGACATCCTCTGCCGCCAGGTTTTCCTTGGCTTGTGCTTCCTCCTCACGCAGTTGTGCCACTTGCGCATCATGTTGAGCTTGATCCACCGGATTGACCACAGCGGTTAATAGAGCTGTCACCTTATCCATTAAAGCCATCAGGACCTAAGCCGGCGGGCACATAGGGCCTCCTTCCCCAATTGTCGTTACCGTTGCTGACCCGGAAGTCATTGCTACCGCAACCGTAGAGTTCTGCCTGGGTTGCGTGCCAGCCATGAAGATCCCGACTCTATTTGGAGGCTCAAAGGGGTCCAGAATACTTTTGCCATCGGAATAGCCCCCAAGCCCGCCATCTTGTAGTTGATATAACGAATCCGTCTCACCCGGGGACGACTCACCATCTGAGTAGATACTCGTCTCACTGCCAGACATAGATCCTTCAGAAAATTCCCCTCCATGGATGCATCCCACGGAGGCACGCTTCACGGCGGGCTGAGCTCAGGCGGGTCTCGCATGCTGAGCCGTCTCGACGATGTCGGTGCAGATGTTCGGCTTAGGGCCTGGCTCGCCGATCTTGCCGATGAAGACATGGATTTCGCTGAAGGGGACGCGGTACCCATACTCAATTGAGCTGGCGTCAGGTCCCCAGCCTGCGTCATGGATGTAGAGCTTGCCGCGACGACTCTTGGTCATCCGGCCCACATCGTATCCCATGAGCCCTTCGAAGCTGCCCTTCAAGAACTCAAATCCACCGTGCGCTGGCCCCATGGTGGGCGCCAACTGTCATGGGAAGGTCACGACAGACGTCCTAGCAAAAGGACTTAGTCATGGAGCCATCGCAACTAGGAATCTTAAAGGGGTTAAAACGGGACAAAGAACATGGGAATTTATACTGGTTCAGCCCCTCGCGGTGAAGGTAAAGGCCTAATCTAGTTTGAGGTGCAATTGCTTATGTCTCGATTACCAGGGAGCGAATCCGCTTGACCTAGTTCTCGATTTAATGTTACTTGTCCTGAACCGCCATCGGGTCGTCCCTTTATATACAGAGGTCGATGCCCAGCGGCTCACAGAGTCCCTGCCGGCTCATAAATAGTGTCCAGCTCGGTGACTATCTATTCCTGCCTTACAATACAAGTTATACACATATGGCGGTTTATCTCTACGGGGCTTAAGCCGCCTTTGGGCCTTTGGCCCTTAACTGAACTGCCATCTTCCAGTATCGTCTTGGGCTTTATATTATGAATCGCCATAGGTATAACCCGGCCCCTCCTGGGCGGTTCATACCTAGTAGTTATATCCCCAACAGGAATGGTAGCTCAGTCCATTGATCTACAACATAGATATGCAAAACTATTAAGACTAAGTTCATGATAAATTAATTTCAATTAATCAAATTACTAACGAAATCCCACTTAAATAAACATCCCTGAAGTTATCTAAGTGACACATGATACAAATCAACTAACCCATGTCCGATCATCATGTGAGATGGGGTAGTCATCAATGGTGAACATCTCTATGTTGATCATATCTACTATATGACTTACGTTCAACCTTTCAGTCTCAAGTATTCCGAGACCATGTCTGTACATGCTAGGCTCATCAAGTTTAAGTATTCTGCATGTGCAAAACTGTCTGACACCCATTGTATGTGAATGTAGAGTTTATCACACCCGATCATCACAAGGTCCTTCAAAACGACAAACTTTGGCAATGGTGCGTACTCGGGGAGAACACTTTTATCTTGAAATTAAGTGAAGGGATCATCTTATAATGCTACCATTGTTCTAAGCAAAATAAAACGCATAGAGGATAAACATCACATACAATCAAAATATGTGACATGATACGGCCATCATCATCTTGTGCTTTTGATCTCCATCTCCAAAGCATCGTCGTGATCTCCATCGTCACTGGCTCGACACCTTGATCTCCATCGTTACGTCGGGGTCGTCTCGCCAACAATTGCTTCTACAACTATTGCTAATGCATAGCGATAAAGTAAAGCAATTACATGGTGCTTGCATTTCATACAATAATTAAGAGACAACCTTAAGGCTCCTGTCGGTTGTTGATATTACAAAACATGATCATCTCATACAACAGTGTATATCACACCACGTCTTGACCATATCACATCACAACATGCCCTGAAAAAACAAGTTAGACGTCCTCTACTTTGTTGTTGCAAGTTTTATGTGGCTGCTACGGGCTTCTAGCAAGAGTTGTTCCTAACTACGGAAAACCACAACGATGATTTATCAAGTTTTCTGTTTTAACCTTCTTTAAGTACCGACCATAGTCAAATTCGATTCAACTAAAGTAGGAGAAATAGACACCCTCCAGCCACCTTTATGCAAAACAAGTTGCATGTCAGTCGGTGGAACCGGTCTCATGTACGTGGACATGTAAGGTTGGTCCGGGCTGCTTCATCCCAGAATACCGCCGAATCAAAATAAGACGTTGGTGGTAAGCAGTATGACTATCACCGCCCACAAATCTTTGTGTTCCACTCATGCATATCATCTATGCATAGACCTGGCTCGGATGCCACTGTTGGGAAACATTGCATGGTAAACAAAAAAATTCTACCCACACGCAAGTTCTATCCATGGAGATGCATAGCAGCGAGAGGGGAGAGTGTGTCTATGTACCCTTGTAGACCGTAAGCGGAAGCATTTAGTAACGCGATTGATGTAGTCGAACTTCTTGGTGATCCAACCGATCAAGTACCAAACATATGACACATCCGCGTTCAGCACACGTTCAGCTCGGTGACATCCTCGCCCTCTTGATCCAGCAATACAGTGAAGTAGTGGATGAGTTCCAACAGCACGATGACATGATGAGAGTGATGGTGAATCTATCTCCGCAGGGCTTCACCTAAGCGCTATGAAAATATGACCGAGGGACGAAACTGTAGAGGGGGCGCACGCGGCTAAGAAATTGTCGTGGGTTTGTATGACACCTCCATCCCACATATATATTGGTGGGGGGAGGGAGGAGCAGCCAAGGAGGCACCCCAAGTAGGCCTAATTCTACTTGGGGTCCTTCCCTAGTGGCGCCCCCCTTACCATATTTGCTGGAGGGGAAAGGAAAGGGGGGAGAGGAAAGGAATGGGGAGGCCTACTCCCCCTTTCCTTCTCTCGCCAAGGGATGCGGCCTAGGAGGGGCGCACCAGCCCTTGTGGGCTGGTGTGTTCCCCCCTTTGGCCCATATGGCCCATTAACCTCCCGAGGTGTCCGGAACCCCTTCCGGAACCCAATTTCTAATCGGTACATCACAAAACTCTTTCTGTGTCCAAATATCATCGGCCTATATATCAATCTTTACCTCCAGACCATTCCGGAGCTCCTCGTCATGTCTGTGCACTACAAAAAGACCACTTCCATTATGGTACGTGTTTGTCACAGTAGGTCACGTTTTTTGTCATGCATGTACGTCCATGACGATTTTACGACAGAATCAAGATAGTCATACATGTGCTATCGTAGAAGTATTCCATGACATTACCAAAATTATCATCACGGAAGTGTCCACTTCCATGACGATAAATCGCATGTCATAGAATTGCTTTTGTTAAGGGTAAATGACACATGGCATCCACCGTAACGGGTCACCATTAAGCTATCGGGTTCCGGTTTGGATCCGATAACCCGTTAACAGCCCGGACCAATGGGGATTTTCCATGTGTAAAATTCTCAATGGCAAGAGGAACCACGTGTCGGCTCACCGTTGGGACATATGTCATCCACTCATTGGACCGAAGGCCCTATGATATGTCGACATATGGCATGGCCCGACAGAGGCCCATTCCTGTGAAAACACCGGCCCATTTGACTTGGTCAAAAGGTAGTAGGCCGGTCCACGGAAAGCCTGTTAACAGCCTCTTTGCATATAGCCCATTTACAACCCGCTAACTCACAGCCCGTTACGGCTTATCCGAATTAGGCCAGGTAGCGTCATATGGGCCGTCCAATATGATTCTAGCCCATTGTAACTTCCGACCCATGTATGGCCCATGACGTCTTTCAGCCCATATGAGGCCCTTTGTTACTCTTGGCCATTAACGGCCCGTGGTGGAACTGGCCCGTAATGAACAATGTATCGCTTTATACCCATTAACGGCCCATTATTCCATTGGGCCATTTCTAGCCCGTGTTATCTTTCGGCCTTCTCAGGGCCCATTTATTCTTGGGCTCATTTCTAGCATTCGGTTACTTACGGCACATTACTGGCATTTTCTGCTTGTGGGCCAAATTCAGCCCATGGTTACAGTCAGCCCGTTTGTGGCCCGTTAATCCGTTGGGTCGTTTCCATAGCATCATCAAATACGGCCGATTAACAACGACTCGTTATGGTCGTCCCATGAACGGATAATTCCAACTCTAGCCCGTTTACGGCCCATAATGCGGTCCGTTATTGGCCCATGTTTGGCCAATCGATCATACGACCTGTAGAAGGCCCATTGATGCTACGCCCCGTAGAAGGCCCATTGTTTCTATGGCCCGTAGAACCATTATTTCTATGGCCCATAGAAGGCCCATGGTCACTACATTAAATATGTAGCCCATGGTTATTGTGGCCTAGTTTTAAAAAATAGGTTATTGCGGCCACTAGCAAACCGCGAAAAAAGAACTGCACTGACTACAAGCAAACAAATAAACAAGACAACAAGGAAAAAAATAAGAAAGCAACTTATGCTAGGCTATCATGGCTATTACACATATTACATCCATTGGGCATCAAAGTTTGCCACCAGTGCAAATATAGGGAACAAAGCAACATATCACATACACTGGTTGTCAAAGTTGTAGACCAGTGCAAATAATCGCCACAACAAAATAAGTCCAGAACTAAAACCACTTCAGAAGAGCTCAAGAAACAATATCCTGGGTACCCATAATGTTGGCAAGATGCTTAGCAAGCTTATTAACTTTCTCTTGTTTGGTGCTTAAATCCTCCAGCGCTTGTTATTGCACCAGAAAGTATGCATTTGAATTCTGCAGGGACTTCCTCGGTCCTTCAGCTTCTTGCCGCAGCACAGCTGACTGATGCCTCAGCTTGTAGCTCAGAGTGAAGAAGCCGAAGTGATTCAGGCAGCAAGTTCAAAGAGTTTGCGCCAGCGGTACTGGCCAGTAACTTGAACACTACATCAACACAGGACTGTGGGGTTGTCTCACTATCTGCATGATCGTTTTATCACCTTTCTTGGAGACCAACAGGGTTGTCTCACTATCTTGAACCTTATCTGCATTACTTTCTCTACCATTGCATAGTGGGGTGCTCTTCTCCAATATTTTGTTCGCATTCTACAAGAGAAACAAGAAGACACATCACAGGTTCAGCATGTAGTATATGAAACTCACTTTGGTAAACCGGTTTAGTAGTAAGGTGGACAGGATAATAGCATGAAACAAACATATATTTATGTACTATTGTCACTGTATTGTCCATATCATTCTAGTTTAGGTTGACAAATCAAGATAGAGACATAATTCAAATCATATATTTTTAAGACACAACAACATAGACAGAATATAAGTGTGCGAAACTACACAACACTAGCAACACTTGTAATGTGCATCACATGAGAACATAACTATTTATACAACTAAAACTGAAATCAACATAGAGCAATAAGTTAGAACAGCAACCCAGTTAAAGAAATGGGTTTAAAACATACCTGTTGCGCCATTAGAGTTTCAATTGGATCCTTCAAATTCGAAAGTAGTTGGTATGAGTAAATACAGTGATGCAAGAGAAAAGGAGTATGGACCATAACTACGGAATCTGACCTGAGAAAACTTGCTCTTCTGCTTTAAACGTGGAGTTTGGGTTCGATGTGGTGGTCTTCGTGCTTTGGGCACTACAGTTGCTTTACGAACTGCTCGTGTGGGGGTACTCTGTGGTGGACATGGTGTTGTGTCAACTAGAAGTGGGTTACTATCCACCGGGGTTAGGGTTAGATGGGTTGTAGCTGGTTCTCTGTCCAATGGTGTAAGTGTGCAATCTGTAAGAGTCTTGATTATGTGTGGTGGGGCTAGTTTGTGGGCCAGTACAACCATGGTTCTATCTGCATCGACAGGTAGCACCGTCTTTTGTGAAGAATGGGTTTTTGCTCCCTTAGATACTGCCATCACCCCCTCCAATTCAAATGGCTGATAAACAAGAAAAGAAATTGAACGTACATACATTTTATGATAGACAGATGTGGTAATTCACATATATGTTGTCTAACAAAACATGACATCATGACACAATTTCACATATATGATGGCTAACTATACAGGATAGCATGACATAGTTTTAGATATATGATGGATAACTTAACAGGATATAATGGCATAATTCAGCATATGATGAGTATCTAAACAGGATGACATGACAAAACTATATGATGTCTCTCTAAAATAGGTTGGGACGAAATAATTCACATACATGTTGTCTAGGTATACAAGATGGCATGATATAATTGACATAATTGATCCATATACTAAGCAACTGGCACTCGATCGCATGTATGATCTCTAAACTAAGTAGATGGAATTGAATATTGTGCATATGATGTCTAAACTAAGCAATTCAAGACACCATATGCATGATATGAGAAATATAAACATTGCAAATTAGAGCGTACACCTCAGGTGGGATATAGGATTGGTCACCTGTCTCCGAATCCTCCTTTGAGGAGCTACCTGTAACCATCGAGATATATATGCTTCAACAGGTACCATTGCCTGCTCTGAAGACCTCGTTTTCACTCCTGATTTTTCCATAACCGGCTCAAATGGCTGATACACATGAAGAGTGGTTCAATATACACATATTATCGACAAATGGAATGCGTAATGAAAAAAGGATGGCATTAGATAATTCACATATATGATGCAGGGCTACATGGCGGTGCATAATTCACATATATGATAACTGACTGAAAAACATGGCATTGCATAATTCACATATTCGATATAGAAAGCAAACAGGAGGCATTCACACAAAGCATGTCTAATCTAAGCAGATGGCATGGCATTGCAAGACACCATATGCATGATATGATCAATATAACCCTGCCAAGTTAGAGCATGCACCTTGGGGGGGATACGACTGGTCATCTGTCTCTGAATCCTCCTCTGAGGATCTATTTGTAACTAGCAAGAAATCTGCATCGACAGGTAGCACCGACTGCTCAGAAGACCTTGTTTTCACTCCAGATTTTCCCATTACCGACTCAAATGGCTGATGCACAGGAAGAGTAGATGAATGTATAAACATTGTTGACAAATGTAATACATTATGAAAAAATATATGGCACGATACAATTCACATATACGGTGACTGACTAAACAGGATGGCATTGGATGATTCATGTGTATGATGCCTGGCTAAAGAAGATGGCATTGCATAATTCCCATATACTCCCTCCGTTCCTAAATATTTGTCTTTTTTTAAATGGACTACCACATACGGATGTATATAGACATATTTTAGAATGTGGATTCACTCATTTTGCTCCGTATGTAGTCACTTGTTGAAATCTCTAAAAAGACAATTATTTAGGAACGATGGGAGTATGATATAGAAACCAAATAGGTGGCATTCATACAAAGCAATGCGAGGCGCCATATGCATGATATGACCAACATCAGCATGCCAGGTTAGAGAAAACACCTCGGGGGGTAAATAGGAGTGGTCGGCTCCCTCTGAATCCCCCTCTGAACAGTTATCTTCCTCTGGAATACAATCTGGAATGGCGGGAGGGGGCCACTTCGCCCACCATGGAGCGGCGTCTGCATGACATTATATTCCCTTGCAACTCTTCCCTTTTCCTCTACATGTTCAGTACGATTGTGTACAATAACTGACATGCATAATAAAAAAACATAGTTAGATTATGTGAGGCCTAAGGGGTGCATGCAGAAATCAAGACTGATGGTAGCAAACGGGTGGATAGATCCAAAACTAATGATAGCAGGTAGATTATAGCCTCAGTTTGAAAAGATAGATGATGAATCATCTACTATTTGTTGCCCACCCAACATGTACCAAATAGAAGACCCCAGATGAACCAGATAGTAGACATATACTATTCGTTGCTGCCTCAGGCATTTTAAAACTCAAGTTTGAACATTAGTTTGGACCTGACTCAAGTCTAAGAGGTGAACAGGACAATAAAGTAGCAAGTAATAATAACCAATGTATAACGTAAGCAGACACGAAAGAGTGCGACCTCTCTTCTGTAACTATGTAGACCTCAGTTCATCTGCTCAGTCAATGATGGTAACGCAGTTGGCGTGGCTTCCGGCAACGGGGAAGATGATCTCCGGCGATGAAATAAAGTCTGCAGGGGGAATCTCTACTGCAGTAAATGCTTTCGTCGATGGTGCACCTCAGGTTGGGTGGATGATGGCATGGCAGGAGCAGGACATAACACACAGAGTTTTCTTTGACACCTATCTGAAAATGAAGTAAATTTGTAAGGGCTCCTTAGAATTGGAGGATTCTATAAACGTTGGGACAGGAAAAACATAGAAATAGGATAGGAATGCATGTGGAAAACAGAGCATTTGCAAACATAGGATTTCTGTCAACCTGGGTGTTTGGTTCAAATGAATTGGAAGAACACATGAATGGACAAACATGGTCAAATTAAAGTCAAACCACGTGAAAATGAAAAATAAGAATCTTATTATGCCATTAATGCAATTAGTCCTATTCTCCATGCATATTAATTTGAAAAGGATGTCCAAGTGGATATTAAAATTCCTACGTTTTTTCTTTGAAAGAGACAAGAGACAACAAAGGAAAAAAATCCTCCAGTTTTGCTTTGCTCCATTCCTTCTAACCAAATGCACAAATAGTAGTACCATAGTAAAGTTTCCAATTCCTATGTTTTCCTTCACTTTTTCTTTGAACCAGTGGTGATTCTAGTAGGCAGTCTTCAACAAGCTAAAGCCTGCCCTCAAAATATTTTGTGAGCTTAGATTTGGTTCACATTAGTATCATATAATGGCTATCTTGCTAAACTGATTAAATTGTGGTTCAAAAGAGCATTTAGTTTTCTCCCTGTTAACTTTGTGAACATGATTCATTTATTTCTAGATTTGTAACTGCTTTGAACCAAAGGATCCCTGAGGGATCGACATGAATGCAGAGTAATAAAGTGACGCGATGAATGTACAACCTCTTTGGCACAACCTTGTTGACCTCAGCATCATTGGGTTGGACGTGGAGGATGGTGATGCTAGTGTGACTGTCGTAGGTGGGGAAGAAGATCTGAGGCCTCTATATACGGGGCCGAGAGTACTGCTCTGATATGATAGATGGTTCCGTCGTTGGAGCAGCTCCGGTGAGGTGTACAACGGCGAGGCTGAAGGAGGACAAAACAGACAATGTTAATCTGAAGTGGGACTCTAATATTATCTACAATAGATGATGTAAAATACATCACCAAAAAGTGCTAGATGTAAAATGCATCAGCCGTGCCATGGCCGCTCCGACAGATGTTGTGAATACTGTTCACTCTGAACTTAACTGAAGAAACTGAACTTTACACTCGAAACTGAATTTTATAGTCGAAACTGAATTTTACTGTCGAAACAAATTGAACTAGTAGCAGAGCATTGCAATAGAAGTTTAGGGTGTTCGATCACTAGTAGTAGAGAAGCAGTTATCTAAATCAGCAACCGCTCGAGCAGGGAACACACTAGCCGAAAGCAACTCGTGTAGAAGTACCGCGAACGAGTGCTAAAACAGTAACTCTTGTAGCTACCGAAGGTCGTGCAGCAGCAGCAACAGCAGCGCGAGTGAGAGCAAGAGTAGATCAGCATCACGAACGAGAGCAAGAGCAGAGCAGCAGCGTGACCGATAGCAATAGCAAAGAAGAGCAGCAACACGAATGAAAGCAAGAGCAGTGCAACAGCGTGACCGACAGCAAGAATAGAGCCGCATCACGAGCGAGAGCCAGAGCAGCAGCAGCAGTAGCAGCGTGATCGAGAGTCGGAGCAGCAACAGCTAGTGCCGGTGTGGAAGTTGCTGCCAAGGAAGCAACGACATGGGGTCCAGACGCCGTGGATGAAGTGGTCGGTGACGGCACTGTCGACGGAGACCCGCCATGGCTGCTCGGTATCGAGCACCGGCAGCCCCGTGAGATCGAATAAAAGACAAAATGCAACAGTGAGTGCAGAACCTCCTGGGTGGCCCCGAGTAGGCCTCGGCTTCATCGGCGGAATTGGTGAGGGTGATGCGGTTCCGGTGGGGCAGGTCAAGACGGTGTTGTGGGGATGGACATGGTGTGATAGACGAGGCGAACGTCAGGGCAGCTCCTTGGAGGTGGAGGACATGGCAGCTGATCCGGTGGGACGACAAGATCAACGACGGATCCTCATCTGGTGCAATGGATGAGGGACGGTGAGCTGTTGCGGTGGACAACGTCATCCGGGAAGAGTCTTTGGCTGGGCGACGGTCGGGAGGCCGATGGAGGAGCGTGGGGTTTCGCGGGTTTTGGCGGCCTCGGTGTACGAATGGGGGGTGAAGGGGAAGGTAGGGGGATCCATGGCTTAGGGACGCACTTGTCCGAAATGTAGGGTAAGTTATGAAAGTACCCCCACCAATTTTGACCATGCGATGTCAGGCGGCATTTCTGGCTCAGGGGTAGAAGGGGGATTTCGCGTGTCTAGGCTGCGGGACCGATTTTGGATGAGGAGGGATTTTTGCGCGCGTCAAAATTTTAGGATAACAAGGCGCAGCGGAGGTTGAAGAGGCAGGAGTTTCATAGCAGAAGAGACAAAAGATACTCGAGCTTGAAAATTTCGAGATAATAAGGCGCGGATTCCATGTTTAGTAGGACGAACTTAACTTGTACAAAAAAACAATTCATGCAAGACACAAGAGAGTCATGTCCCTTTTACTATATTGCTATAAATGCCATTGAAAAACCCTACAAGAAAAGTGTAAAAAAATCAGGAGAACAAGATTACCCTATACAATACCAAATCAATTCGCACTTCCCTCAACAACAACAAAAAACAATCAAGAAAGAGTCATGCCCCTTTTTATATGATTACAAATGCCAGGATCTCAAATTTCAATTTATGAATCCGCATTATGTTGAATTTGAATATATCCTTAGGTCACCTTGCGGTTTATAATGGATGTAGTCCTACATTTTGATCTTCCATCTTATATGAACATTTTACTCCACCCTATGAACATATATATTGTCGTCTACCATATGGACTAAATCTGAATCAGTTTTCCTTATTTGAATATGATTGTTGTCAAGTTATACCATCATTTAAATATTATCTTGATAACAGAAAACATGCATATAGCATTAATCATATTTCACAATGAACTATATGTACCATACGATCTCCAATTCACATATTTGTATCCATTTTATGTTGAATTCAAATCATAGTACATTGGTCTAGGCAGCGAGATGTTCGGGATAATCTAAAACCTTTTTTCATATGTATACATTTTGGCTGAATTGGGACAAGTTTTGTTATAAGCTTCTTGCAAACCAGAGATTCTCTCAACAAGCCTCGTGGTTCCGAGAGGGAACGTGTCACCTTTGTGTGTGAAACGATATACGCTGCTTCCCCTGATTTTCTTTACATAGGCAACACAGTTTACATTGTGTTAAATTTTGGAATTATTCCAGGTTCGTTTGGCCTTTTTTATACATTAATTGAGTTTCTAGACATTTAATGTGCATAATTCAAATTTGAAATGCAAGCACATGCTCTGGTGGACCAAAGTTGGTTGAAAAATCACAATGTGTGTCCTTGGGTGAATTTCTAGGTCCCATGCAAGAAATGGGAATGAAATTCAAACATCTGGGCGTCGTGACTCGGCCGAGAACATTGAGAAACTTGGTTTTAAATTCCTGTATATCCAAAACCTGCCTGGAAATCATGAAACTTGGCATGGTGTCATGGCACTAACATGCTACGGTAAAAAAAACTTGGCTAAATTGGAACAAGTTTTGGCATAAGCTTCTTGCCAACCGGAGCTTCTCTCAAGAAGGATCATGGTTTTGAGAGGGAACGTGTCATCTTTGTGTGCGAAACGATATATGCTGCCCCCCTTGATTTTCTTTACAGAGGCAACATAGAACTATATGACTATCGTGTTAAATTTTGGGATTTGTCCGGGTTCGTTTGGCCTTCCTTATACATTAATTGACTTTCTGGTAAATTAATGTGCATAATTCAATTTTGAACTACAAGCACATGCTCTAGTGCACCAAAGTTGGTTGAAAAATAACATGTGTGTCCTCGGGTGAATTTCTTGGTCCCATGCAAGAAATGGGAATGAAATTCAAACATCTGGCATCGTAGCTCGGCCGAGAACATTGAGAAACTTGGTTTTAAAATTCTTGTAAATCCAAAATACGCTTGAAAATCATGAAACTCGGCATGGTGTCATGTCATGGTACTATCATGTTGTGGTAAATTTTTTGGCCGAATTGGACCAAGTTTTGGTATAAGCTTCTTGCAAACCGGAGCTTCTCTCAAGAAGGCGTGTGGTTCTGAGAGGGAACGTGTCACCTTTGTCTGCATAACGGTATACGCTGCCCCCCTTGATTTTCTGTACAGAGCAACGTAGAACTATATGACTGTCGTGTTAAATTTTGGGATTAGTTCGGGTTCGTTTGGCCTTTTTATACATTAATTGAGTTTCTGGTCATTTAATGTGCATAATTAAATTTTGAACTACAAGATCATGCTCCAGTGCACCAAAGTTGGTTGAAAAATAACATGTGTGTCATCGGGTGAATTTCTAGGCCCCATGCAAGAAATGGGAATGAAATTCAAACATCTGGGCGTCGTGTCTCGGCTGAGAACATCGAGAAACTTGGTTTTAAAATTCCTGTAAATCCAAAACATGCCTGAAAATCATGATACTTGGCATGGTGTCATGTCATGGTACTATCATGTTGTGGTAAAAAATTTGGCCGAATTGGAACAAGTTTTGGTATAAGCTTTCTTGCAAACCAGAGCTTCTCACAAGAAGGCTTATGGTTCTGAGAGGGAACGTGTCACCTTTGTGCACGAAATGATATACGCTGCCCCCCCCCCCTTGATTTTCTTTACAAAGGCAACATAGAACTATATGAGTGTCGTGTTAAATTTTGGAATTATTCCAGGTTCGTTTGGCCTTTTTATACATTAATTGAGTTTCTGGTCATTTAATGTGCATAATTCAAATTTGAACTACAAGCACATGCTCGAGTGCACCAAAGTTGGTTGAAAAATCACATGTGTGTCCTCAGGTAAATTTCTAGGTCCCATGCAAGAAATGGGAATGAAATTCAAACATTTGGGCGTCGTGGCTTGGCCAGAAACATTGAGAAACTTGGTTTTTTAATTCCTATAAATCCAAAACACACATGAAAATCATGTAACTTGGCTTGGTGCCATGACATGGCACCAACATGTTGTGGTAATTTTGTTGTCCGATTTGTGAAGGCGCACACATTAACATTCAACAAAGTCACTTTGGAACAAGTTCTGTCATGTTACAACTGGAAACACAAGTATTATTAAAACCGTGGGTGTTCTACTTACCATTTACGTACCGCCACGCATCCCTTTTTTTATTAGCTAGGAGGCGTCGTGCAGGGTAGCTATTTGAGTACGGGAGGCGTGCGATCAGACGCCTGTGCGTGCTTATCAAGAGGAGAGCCCTTTGACCTCCATCTGCCGCCCACCTCTCTCCCAAGGTCTCCATTAATGGCGCCCGAGCCCCTGTTTAATGGTGCAGCTATGTCTCACTCGACTGAGATTTAAGAGAGAAAAAAGAAAACCTGAAAATAAAATTTTGCACGGATCTTGATGTAAGATCCGGCAGACCTATATAGCATATACTGTGACTTATAGTAAGACTGATGAATATATAATGATAATGGCAGTGGATAATAATTGTCTTACATATCTAGGAAGATAATTAGAAAGGCACATGCGACTACGCCCGAAATACATAAGGGCAAAAGAAGAAGGAAGACACATACAATGATCTGGCTCGCTGATCTCTCTACTTTCTTGATGCACTACAAGTCATGGAGACTAGTTCTCACGGCGAGTGGCGATGATCTCTTTCTTCAGTTACATGTCCTTAATACGCTACTTGGCAGCATCCACGGATTCCTCCAATAGCCTTTCGCGCTCGATGCGGAGCATGGCATTCTCGTCCATAAGTTTCTTGTCGATGACGCATGTCCTCTTCAACAAGGCAGCAGTCTCCTCCGCCTGCTTCGCCCTTCCAACGATCTTCGCCCTCGGTAGGTCGCGCTCGGCCCTGAGGTTTGCATTGCCCTCCCCTAGTTGCTGGATGACGCCGATAGCTTGTTCAAACGAGGCTTTCATGTTGTCCTGCAACCTCGCCCAACCAGAGATCTGATCCATATGGCTATGGATGATCGCATGCATGCGCCTATAAGAGTCCTTAAATGCCCGTGAGACATCTTCCCAGGCCACCGTGGCGTGGGAGGACATCTCTGCTGCATTCGCGGCATGGCGGGACATCTCTGCTACTTCCATGGCGTGGCCGGACCAGTCTGCTGCATCAACGATGCGTCGGGACCTCTGTGCTGCTACTGCCGCATGGTGGTACATGTCGGCTGCTTTCTCAACGAGGTGGGACATCTCTCGTGCTTCCGCTTCCATGCTCGCCTCTCCCTGGTGGTAATTTATCAACCCAAAACTCACGCTGGCAATGGCAGACGCAAGGGAACGATGTTGAATGACTTGTTTGTTTTTGTGGATGGGGAGTTGAGGAGGAATGTGCAGTCATCTTGGCATAGTAGTATTTATAACCGTGTACTAGTACGCTCCTAAGAAACCATTTAGGCTGTGATCAGTGTGAACATGTTTGCAATTAAATATAGGATGGTAGTAATTTGCAATGTGATGAGATGCAAGCTCAAAATTTATTAACGGTTCTAGTTTCGAAGTGCAGCACTATTCCCGGATGGCGTAACATGGGCACCTGTTCTCGGCCGTGGTGTAGCAGTTTTGTAATATGCCATGGTACTTCTTTTTCTACTACTGTGTACGTGCAATAACTCACACCATCGGATGATATCTTATGGTTATTGGGGCATTCGACGGGAATAGCCTCGTGGCGAGCTATAGACTAGTCTGTTTTTCACACGCATTATATCGACACATATCATCTCTCTCCCTCTCTCCCACACACACACACACCTAGTCTCTCGGGACTTCTCGCACGCACCATCTCTAGCTCCCTAGGTCGATGCCACCCACATACACTTGTACTCTGAGTTTAGTATGTTATACACGAAGAGAAGAGGTGCATGCACGCACTTGTCCTCTCTCACACACACATCTCTAGCTACGAATTGTAGTGTTCCCAACCATCCGATTGGCTCTATTATAGGTCCCCGTTGCTCCTTGGCCTTGAGATTGAGAAGTTTAAAACACGGAAGCTAAGCTAGATGCGCGAGGTTTTGGTTAATGTGCGGGCTGCACACGGCACCAACATGACACGAGCTTTGTCTGCCGCGCAGTCGGGTGAGTACTACTAGTAGTAGTACTACTTTGATGTGTCGCGTCAACTCGCACAAGTGTGCAACACTTCCTGAACAAACAAGCATATAAGCTGCTTATACTTATTACCCAAAGGATCTTTATATCCAACAGACACACAATATCCGTTCGACAGTTGGAAATTACTTTAACTACTGATCTGATGTCGAAGTAATTGCTGCATCGCCACCAAAACCCACCATCTCTTAAGCTAAAGTAGACCGAGCTAACCCCTATATTAGCATATTACTAAGATAAACAGAAGGCACTGTAGAATCATTTAGGAGGTGATCTTGTCAATCTAAATGTGGAGGGACACTATCCTCGACAACCCAGCCCCAGCCAGCAGCTTGGGCGGAATTGTGAAGAAGGTCAGCTCCTGCATGGCGACGTCGCCGGCATCCTTGCTCCTTGTCACCTCGATTTCCACCTTGACAGCGTCGGTCCTTCCTTTGGGATCGCCCTACGGGCCGTTCGCCCACAGCTTGGCCGCATAGTGCGGTAGTGGGGACGCCCCCGCTCTGATGTAGACGACCGAGATGACGATAAGCGCACCGATGTCGAGCACGCTGCCGACCAAGAAAAATGCGCAACCGTCCTCCTCCGTGAATAGCAAGAGTAGTGGCTCCTACACTAGCACTTGCAACTAGAGCACCTTGCCATACTAGATCCTGTGCATGGGCATGGGATGCACGATGCTGATGTGGTGGGAGAGCGCCTGCGGCGGGCCTTCGTAGCCGAAGATAGGCACGGGGCATTTGCAGGGTGCGAACGGACGCACACTCTGGTGATCGGCGAGCTTGTGGTAAGTGATGTAGAACCCACAACCTTCGTGCAGGCACTCCACCCTCACCGAGGAGAGGACAGAGTCCATCGCCGTGTTCCGCACGAAGAAGCCGCTATCACGCTCGCACTTCTGGCACTGCCGCTGGTTCCCGGGGCGCTCGTCGTGGCAGTCCGTGCAGGCCAGGTGCCCTCCCTTGCACTGCACATCAAATCAATCAAACAACACATCAATCAAGGAACCTGCACCTTGCTCGATCAGCCAAACGGACGAGGTGTATTCAAACCTCATACACTGGAGGCTTCAAGGGGCGGAGGCACAAGGGGCAGTGGAACAAGGTGAGGTCCATAAAGACCATAGAGAGCTCCATCGTCGGGCCCTGTTCCATCAGCATGATCTCGCCCTCCTTGTGTGATCTCGCCCTCCTCGTGCACAACCATCTCTCGCTTTAGGGATGAGGCATGAGCGTGTTGGCTCGCAGGACTAGGAGAAGCTTTCGTTGCACGCTGTCCCTCCCACACACGATGGACATGCAGCAGTTCATTCGGTGTTAGATGGCCAGAAGCATACTAGTAGTACTCCACTGCAGTAGTACCATCATTGTTCGACTTCCTGAAGAGGCGAAGAGCCAAGTGCAACCCGGACACTCGTGCGACAGTTTCATGTGTAGGGGAGGTAGTATAGTGACATAGTCTAGGATAGCGTGTATTGTGCCTCTAAGCTTAAAACTGTTGGAGTTAGCTCCACGCTATGAGGCCGCCTCGAAGCATTTTTTGATTAAAATAATCTTCTGGCCCTATCTTTCATCGTGGTGATTGTAGTTTGCACGCTCAAGACAGGAATATACTCCATATATTTTAATTTGTGGTGGGTTAAATGTTAGAGATTGCAACAAATATATTGAACATTGCGGGTCTTTTAGCCAAGTTTAGAGGCAAGCATGTGGGGCCAGTGCTATGATGTGTCGCGTCAACTGGTACAACGAGAAGCTTGATTTTACTACTACATGCCCTCTCCCTCTCCCATGCGTGGGGTGGCTTGCAGACGAGGACATGCTTTTGCTTACTACAACAAGCTATCCCTCCCGCATGCGGTGGACCGACATGCAGCAGTTGATTCGATACTGTAGAAAGAGTAACATCATTGTTCATCTTCTCGAAGAGGCGAAGAGCCAAGTGCAACCTGAACATGGCAGTTGTGAACGCTCGCGTGGCAGTCTTTGCGTAGGGGTGGGGTGTGGTGCAGAGCCTTGGAGCACGCATATAGCCACGCTCTCGCATGAGACAAAATTGCCATGTAAGCAGGCTATAAGCCCACTATTGTACTTGCTCTTAATATTATAGCCCTGTAAAACAAAAAGGAGGTACTACTCCCTTCGTTCCTAAATACTCCCTCCATTTTTATTTAGTCCGCGTATTAGTTTTGGTAAAAGTCAAGCTTTATAAACTTTGACCAAGTCTATAAAAAATATATTAACATAAGCAATAACAAATCAATACAATTAGATTTATTATTGAATGTACTTTCACACCATATATATTTGTTATGATAAATGTTTATATTATTTTTTATAAACTTGGTCAAACTTTATGAAAATTTAACTTCAGTCAACTCTAATATGCAGAGTAAATAAAAACGAAGGGAGTATTTGCCTTTCTAGAGATTTCAACAAGTGACTACACCCTAAATGAGTACATATGGAGCAAAATGAGCGAATCTACACCGTAAATAAATACGTAGTTCTCTTGTTTTCCTCTCCGCCTTGGTCGCGGTGCACAATATTGAGTATACTACTATTGACTAGTCTATTTTTGACACGCATTTACATTGGTACGTCTTGAATGCCAACAAGGCAGAGGGTAGCAGTTCCCCAAATGTTGAACGGTCAATGATGCCTCTGCATTCAATTAGCATGCAGAGGTAGGAGTAAGTAATTGGAGAAGCAGAATGGAGCCAACACGATATGAATGCAACACAGTTTGGATTCTCATAAAAGCGCCCCACCACTCAATCCATCTACTCCTAGTCTCTTTGCAACACTGCCCACTTCAATCCAAGACCAAGACCAAGTGACCAGAAGCCACAAGCACCCATGGCCTCGATGGACGCGAGCAGCAGTTGGCTGTGCCGGATCGTCCAAGATGCTAGCCTGCGGCCCTGCACCGTGTAGCGCTTCCAGATGGTGCTGGCGACCGCCAACATCATACCCTCATTAATATGTCTCCAACGTATCTATAATTTTTGATTGTTCCATGCTATTATATTATCTGTTTTGGATGTTTAATATGCATTAATATGCGATTTTATATTATTTTTGGGACTAACCTATTAAGAGAGAGTCCAGTGCCAGTTTTTGTTTTTTTGCCTGTTTTAGAGTTTCGCAGAAAAGGAATACCAAACGGTGTCCAAACGGAATGAAACATTCATGATGATCTTTCTTGGACTAGAAGCAAACCAGTAGACTTAGAGATGAAGTCAGACATGCAAAGAGGAGACCACGAGGGTGGAGGGCGCGCCCCTGCCTCGTGGGCCCCTCGTGGGTCTCCTTTGCCCATATATCTTCTTATACCCCGAAAACATCCAGGGGAGCCTCAACTGCCTCTTATGTAACTACAACATCGGAGACGGCACTACAACATCGGAGATGACCTCAGCTGCCTCTTATGTAACCAGCAAGTTGAATAGGATGTGGAGCAAATGATCTTCCAATGCCCATTTAGAAAAAATTGCTGGTCCAAACTTGGGATCTTATGGGAAGCCACCAGACACAGACTGCAATGGATAAGTAAAGCCTCTTATGAGTGGAATAAACCAATGTTCATGGAAGTTTTCCTTCAAGCAGCTTGGAGCATATGGAAAGAAAGGAATAATAAACACTTTAGAGGCATCCCTCCAACATATCATAGCTGGCTTCATAGGTTCAAAAAAGACTTCACTCTTCTTCAATACAGAACCAAAGTTGATTTGAGAGACTTTATTCTCTCCTTTGTAAACAATATTCCTCCCCACTAGTTAGTCCAGGATTTGTTTAGATCAAACTCTCTCCCAAAGTGGAGGTTGAGCTGCTTGTAAATATGGATTGTACAGTGTACTTTACTTTTTGAGTAATACAAACACAGTGGGAGCCTCTCCCACTGTATAACTTCTCAAAAAACATCCAGGGGAGCCACGAAACCACTTTTCCACTGCCGCAACCTTCTATACCCATGAGATTCCATCTAGGGGCCTTTTCTGGCGTCCTGCTGGAGGGGGATTCGATCATGGAGGGCTTCTACATCAACACCACTACCCTTCCGATGAAGCCTGAGTAGTTTACCACACACCTACGGGTGCATAGCTAGTAGCTAGATGGCTTCTTCTCTCTCTTTGATTCTCAATACCATGTTCTCCTTGATGTTCTTGGAGATCTATTCGATGTAATATTCTTTTGCAGTGTGTTTGCCGAGATCCGATGAATTGTGGATTTATGATCAGATTATCTATGAATATTATTTGAGTCTTCTCTGAATTCTTATATGCATGATTTGATATCTTTGCAAGTCTCTTCGAATTATCTATTTAGTTTGGCCTACTAGATTGGTTTTTATTGCAATGGGAGAAGTGCTTAGCTTTGGGTTCAATCTTGTGGTATCCTTTCCCAGTGACAGTAGGGGCAGCAAGGCACGTATTGTATTATTGCCATCGAGGATAAAAAGATGGGGTTTTCATCATATTGCTTGAGTTAATTCCTGTACATCATGTCATCTTACTTAGTGCGTTACTCCATTCTTTATGAACTTAATACTCTAGATGCATGTTGGATAGCGGTCGATGTGTGGAGTAATAGTAGTGGATGCCGAATCGTTTCGGTCTACTTGACACGGATGTCATGCCTATGTTCATGAGCATTGCCTTAGATATCATCATAACTATGCACTCTTCTATCAATTGCTCGGCAGTAATTTGTTCACCCACATAATATTTACTATCTTGACAGAAGCCACTAGTTAAACCTATGGCCCCGGGTCTCTTTTCCATCATATAAGTTCCATACTAGTTTCTAATCTACTATTTTTCAATATTTTACTTTCCTATCTATAAACCAAAAATACGAAAATATTTACTTTATGGTTTATCTATCTCTATTAGATCTCACTTTCGCAAGTAACCGTGAAGGGATTGACAACCCCTTTATCGCGTTGGGTGCAAGTTGTTGATTGTGTGTGCAGGTATTTGGTGACTTGTGCGTTGTCTCCTACTGGATAGATACCTTGGTTCTCGAACTGAGGGAAATACTTACTCTACTTTGCTGCATCACCCTTTCCTCTTCAAGGGAAAAACCAACGCAAGCTCAAGAGGTAGCAGGAAGAATTTCTGGCATCGTTGCCGGGGAGATGTACACCAAGTCAAGCCATACCAAGTACCCATCATAAACTCTTCACTCTTGCATTACATTATTCGCTATTCGCCTCTCGTTTTCCTCTCCCCACCTCTAAAATGATTTTCGAAAAGATTCGCCCTTTTCTTCGCCCTTCTTCCGTTTGATCTTTTGTTTGCTTGTTTTACCATGTGCCTTTTTTTGCTTGCATCTTGCTTGATAAAAGTTTATGGATCCTCATCCACTTGCTAATCTTTTTAAGAGATCCAGTTATGATAACCAATTGCTAGTGAGTTTTGTGCACTAGATTATCGTTATAAAGTTTTTCTTGAAATTCATGAATCTGAAAATTGTGATGAAGAAATTTATGAAGAGATTCATGATAGCTCCTTGATTAAAAAGCATGATTGCAATGATTTTACTATAAATTCTATTAATGTCGATTATCCTAAAAATATGCAAAATCCTAAGCTTGGGGGTGCTAGTTTTACTATGTCTACTACTTGTTGCAATGATCATGATTTGGGTGATTCTTCTTATGATATTAAAAATTTATTTAAGCCCCATGATGAATATGAGATTGATAATAGTGTTTGCAATATTATTGAAAGTGAGTTTGGAAGAGTGTCAACTTTAGATCCCACATATTTGGAGAATGTACAATCTTATGAAATTTTTGATAAAAATGGGTTTGGAGAGGTAATGACTTTAGTTAATGTTAATCCCACTATTTTGGAAGAGTGTCAACTTTGCATGCATGTGGATCATGTTGAGAATATGTTATGTGATAGCTATATTGTCGAATTTGCTTATGATCCTACATGTAATTATTATGAGCAAGGAAAATATGGTCATAGAAATTTTCATGTTACTAAATGACCTCTCTTCAAGTCGAGATTGCTATTGTTTCTTTCTTCTTCCTTGCATATGGTAATTTTTGCCTGTCTTGATAATTTGTTTGCTTATAAAATCCCTATGCATAGGAAGCATGTTAGAATTAAACTTGTTTGTCACATGTTTTATGATGCTCTCTTTGTGTTTCAATTGTTATCTTTCATGTGAGCATCATTAAAATAATCAATGCCTAGCTAAAGGCTTTAAAGAAAAGCGCTTGTTGGGAGACAACCCAATACTTTTTGTTCATGTTTAGTAATAAATAATTCATCTAGCCTCTGGTTAGATGTGGTTTTATGTTTTAATTAGTGTTTGTGCCAAGTTAAACCTTTAGGATAGCTTATAGTGATAGTTGTGTTGATCCTGATGAAAATCAGAAACTTTTGCGCCCCAGAAAATAATTTTCATAATTCACAGAGACATGATTTTGATCTGATTAATTTTTATCCGGATTGGTAGACAAATTTCTTAGGTTTTCCTAATTTTTCAGAATTTTTGGAGTTATAGAAGTATTCGAGATTTACAGATTACTACAGACTGTTCAATTTTACAGATTCTGTTTTTTGCGTGTGGTTTGCTTATTTTGATGAATCTATGGGTAGTATCGGGGGGGTATGAACCATGGAAAAGTTGGAATTCAATAGATATTACACCAATATAAATAAGGAATGAGTTTGCAACAGTACCTGGAAGTGGTGGTTTATTTTCTTATACTAACGGAGCTCATGAGATTTTCTGTTGAGTTTTGTGTTGTGAAGTTTTCAAGTTTTTGGTAAGGATTTGATGGACAATGGAATAAGGAGTGGCAAAATCCTAAGCTTGGGGATGCCCAAGGCACCCCAAGGTAATATTCAAGGACAACCAAAAGCCTAAGCTTGGGGATGCCTTGGAAGGCATCCCCTCTTTCATCTTCGTCTATCGGTAACTTTACTTGAGCCTATATTTTTACTCACCACATGATATGTGTTTTGCTTGGAGCAACTTGTATGATTTGAGTCTTTGATTTTTAGTTTACCACAATCATACTTTCTGTACACACCTTTTGGGAGAGACACGCATGAATCATGATTTATTAGAATACTCTATGTGCTTCACTTATATCTTTTGAGCTAGACAATATTGCTCTAGTACTTCACTTATATCTTTTTAGAGCACGGCGGTGGCTTTATTTTATAGAAATTCTTGAACTCTCATGATTCACTTATATTATTTTGGGACTCTTTTAGAACAGCATGGTAATTTGCTTTGGTTATAAATTTAGTCCTAATATGATGAGCAACCAAGAGGGATATATAAAAACCTTCATATGAAGTGCATTGAATACTATGAGAAGTTTGATCCTTTATGATTGTTTTGAGATATGAAGATGGTGATATTAGAGTCATGCTAGTGGAGTAGTTGTGAATTTGAGAGATATTTGTGTTAAAGTTTGTGATTCCCGTAGCATGCACATATGGTGAACCGTTATGTGATGAAGTTGGTGCATGATTTATTTTTTTGATTGTCTTCCTTATGAGTGGCGGTCGGGGATGAGCGATGGTCTTTTCCTACCAATCTATCCCCCTAGGAGCATGCACGTAGTACTTAGTTTCGATAACTAATAGATTTTTACAATAAGTATGTAAGTTCTTTATAACTAATGTTGAGTCCATGGATTATAGGCACTCTCACCCTTCCACCATTGCTAGCCTCTCTAGTACCGCGCAACTTTCACCGATACCATACACCCACCATATACCTTCCTCAAAACAGCCAATGTACCTACCTATTATGGCATTTCCATAGCCATTCCGAGATATATTGCCATGCAACTTTCCACCGTCCGTTTATTATGACACGCTTCATCATTGTCATATTGCTTTGCATGATCATGTAGTTGACATTGTATTTGTGGCAAAGCCACCGTTCATAATTCTTTCATACATGTCACTCTTGAGTCATTGCACATCCTGGTACACCGCCGGAGGCATTCACATAGAGTCATATTTTGTTCTAACTATTGAGTTGTAAGTAAATAAAAGTGTGATGATCTTCATTATTAGAGCATTGTCCCATGTGAGGAAAGGATGATGGAGGCTATATTCCCCCACAAGTCGGGATGAAACTCCGGATAAAAAAAAGAGGCCATAAAAAAGAGAAAGGCCCAAACAAAAAAATAAAAAAATAAAAAAATGAGAGAAAAAGAGAGAAGGGGCAATGTTACTATCCTTTTTCCACACTTGTGCTTCGAAGTAGCACCATGATCTTCATGATAGAGAGTCTCCTATTTTGTCACTTTCATATACTAGTGGGAATTTTTCATTATAGAACTTGGCTTGGATATACCAATGATAGGCTTCCTCAAATTTCCCTAGGTCTTCGTGAGCAAGCAAGTTGGATGCACGCCCACTTAGTTTCTTTTTGAGCTTTCATACATTTATAGCTCTAGTGCATCCGTTGCATGGCAATCCCTACTCACTCACATTGATATCTATTGATGGGCCTCTCCATAGCCCATTGATACGCCTAGTTGATGTGAGACTATCTTTTCCTTTTTGTCTTCTCCACAACCACCATATTCTATTCCACCATAGTGCTATATCCATGGCTCACGCTCATGTATTGCGTGAAGATCAAAAAAGTTTGAGAACATCAAGAGTATGAAACAATTGCTTGGCTTGTCATCGGGGTTGTCCATGATTTAAATATTCTATGTGATGAAGATAGAGCATAGCCAGACTACATGATTTTGTAGGGATAGCTTTGTTTGGCCATGTTATTTTGAGATGACATGATTGCTTTGTTAGTATGCTTGAAGTATTACTGTTTTCATGTCAATATTAAACTTATGTTTTGAATCTTTCGGATCTGAACATTCATGCCACAATAAAGAAAATTACATGGATAAATATATTAGGTAGCATTCCACATCAAAAATTCTGTTTTTATCATTTACCTACTCGAGGACGAGCACGAATTAAGCTTGGGGATGTTTGATACGTCTCGAACGTATCTATAATTTTTTATTGTTCCATGCTATTATATTATCTGTTTTGGATGTTTTATATGCATTAATATGCAATTTTATATTATTTTTGGGACTAACCTATTAACCGAGAGCCCATTGCCTGTTTCTGTTTTTTTGCCTGTTTTAGAGTTTCACAGAAAAGGAATACCAAATGGAGTCCAAACGGAATGAAACTTTTGCGATGATCTTTCTTGGACCAGAAGAAAACCAAGAGACTTGGAGATGATGTCGGAGACACAATGAGGCGGCCACGAGGGTGGAGGGCGCGCCCAGGGGGTAGGGCCCCCTACCTTGTGGGCCCCTCGTGGGTCTCCTGACCTAGTTCCTTCGCCTATATATACTCTTATACCCTGAAAACATCGAAGGGGGCCACAAAACCACTTTTCCACCGCCGCAACCTTCTGTAGCCGTGAGATCCCATCTAGGGGCCTTTTTCGGCGTCCTGCTGGAGGGGGATTCGATCATGGAGGGTTTCTACATCAACACCATTACCATTTCGATGAAGCTTGAGTAGTTTACCATAGACCTATGGGTCCATAGCTAGTAGCTAGATGGTTTCTTCTCTCTCTCTTTAACTCTCAATACCATGTTCTCCTCGATGTTCTTGGATATCTATTCGATGTAATATTCTTTTGCGGTGTGTTTGCCGAGATTCGTTCAATTGTGGATTTATGATCAGATTATCTATGAATACTATTTGAGTCTTCTCTGAATTCTTATATGCTTGATATCTTTGCAAGTCTCTTCGAATTATCGGTTTAGTTTGGCCTACTAGATTGGTTTTTATTGCAATGGGAGAAGTGCTTAGCTTTGGGTTCAATCTTGTGGTGCCCTTTCCCAGTGACAGTAGGAGCAGCAAGGCACATATTGTATTGTTTCCATCGAGGATAAAAAGATGGGGTTTTCATCATATTGCTTGAGTTAATTCCTCTACATCATGTCATCTTACTTAATGTGTTACTCAATTCTTTATGAACTTAATACTCTAGATGCATGCTATATAGTGGTCGATGTGTGGAGTAATAGTAGTAGATGCAGAATCATTTCGGTCTACTTGACACGGACATGATGCCTATGCTCATGATTATTGCCTTAGATATCATCATAACTATGCGCTCTTCTATCAATTGCTCGGCAGTAATTTGTTCACCCACCATAATATTTACTATCTTGAGAGAAGCCACTAGTGAAAGCTATGGCCCGCGGGTTTCTTTTCCATCATATAAGTTCTAATTTACATTATACTAGTTTCCGATCTACTATTTTGCAATCTTTTACTTTCCGATCTATAAACCAAAAATAAGAAAAATATTTACTTTGTTGTTTATCTATCTCTATCAGATCTCACTTTTGCAAGTAAAAGTGAAGGGATTGGCAACCCCTTTATCGCGTTGGGTGCAAGTTGTTGATTGTTTGTGCAGGTATTCGGTGACTTGTGGGTTGTCTCCTACTGGATTGATACCTTGGTTCTCAAATTGAGGGAAATACTTGCTCTACTTTGCTGTATCACCCTTTCCTCTTCAAGGGAAAACCAACGCAAGCTCAAGAGGTAGCACTCATTGACGCCAGCTTCGCCTCTCGCATGTGTCAGATGATGGTCGACTCCATCCGCAAGTTCACTGCCGTCAAGAAGCGCGTAGACGACCTTCATCAGCCTCCAAGGTGACGAACTCTTTGAAGCACTGGTGGTGGCGAGGAAGAATGTGCACCTTGACACCATGCTCGCCGTGCAGCGGCTCGCCATGCAAGAAACTGTTGACCTGGACATCCACGTCTATGAGGAAATCGTCTACATAGGCCACTACAAGGCCAGCAAGGATAGAAAGACGTTTACCTTCCTCCAGCGGCTGGAATCTTTGGACGCCATTGTTCAAAAGCATGACGACCTAGCCACGAAAGCTGCTACTACTGAGCCATCATTTGGTGGGCTGACGCCCTGAGTCACTGTCGTGTACTAGAGTAGGGGTACCCTAGTATCCCGAACTTGTGCACGGGCAGTTGCAGCACCCCGCGGCAAGGCTTGCCGGGCGACCGCCAAGATCCTCCGTGGTTCCTTTGGAGCCATTCAAGAACAAAGTATTCAAGCCAAGAGACAAGACCCCGGCAAGAGGAGCTTGCCGGGAAGGCCAACCAAGGCATCTCAAGGAACTTGCCGCGACGCGCCACGCGTCCCGGCAAGGCCCGGTGAGTGACAAGCTTCCGGGCGCGACAAGACAGCAACCACGGCAAGGCGCTTGCCGCGGCAAGTAACCACCCTGTACCCACGCTCCAGCGTATCCACCAACGTGTCGCCCTGGGGCTTTTCTAGGCGCGTGTGGCAGGAGGCTGTGCAGCCAGCGGTGCGCGGTGGCATGCGACGCTAACAAGATCGCCATCGTGGCGAGCGGTGGCGTCCCTGACGGTCCCTTTCTGCACTGTTTGGGCGACGCAGACGGGCATTTAATGCCCTTGTCCCCTGCCGTCAGGGTTAGGTAGGATACACTGTACATAGCAGTTGTACCAACCGCAACTCCTTTTATGTTTTTACCCTCATCTACGTTGCCACCTGTCGGTGACCCCTTGAGCGTATAAAAGGAGGCCCATGCGCAACGTAGAGGGGTTCGGCTCATTTCGAAGCCAGAAGAATACTCACGCTCGGTTTTGTAGCACTCGGCGCTCCCGAGCAAGAACACAATACAATCAAACAAGCAGCAGTAGGAGTATTATCTCTCCGGAGAGCTCCGAAGCTGGGTAAACTGCTCGTGTGCTTCGCCTCGATCCGCTCTTCATGCGATCTCCACCCCCCGCCGAACCGAAAGGGGCTCGGTCCGCCGGTCCCATAGGTGTTCGTGGATCAGCTTCCCCGACATCTTTGGCGCGCCAGGTAGGGGTATTATCTCTCCGGAGAGCTCCGAAGCTGGGTAAACTGCTCGTGTGCTTCGCCTCGATCCGCTCTTCGTGCGATCTCTGCCCCCCGCCGAACCGAAAGGGGCTCGGTCCGCCGGTCCCATAGGTGTTCGTGGATCAGTTTCCCCGACATCTTTGGTGCGCCAGGTAGGGGGCGTAGAGATTGTGCGAACCTGATCCGGCGTTCACACGAGCCAGATCTTCGTTTTCTTCATCGACATGCCACCGAAGAAGAAGACTTCGGCGGCAGCTGCTCCGTCCACGTCACTTCCACCACCACCGGAGCAATCGGGTGGTGGGGCAGACACCGGCGGAAGAACGGACTTCGACGAGGAAGCTCACGGTGCTGCCAGGTCCAAGGACAAGGCTGTGCAGACCTCGGCGTCCGTACATGTGCCGCGCCCGTCTTAGGAGGCGCAGGACCGACAGCGTCATGGTACTCGCAGTGCCATACGTATGTTAGGCCAAGATCAAGCTGGTGGATCTCGGGGTGCTCAAGACCAGCATGCACACCAACGTGTTGGCATGAGCGAGGCACGGTCGCCTGGACAGGATACTGGTCCTTCTAACGTACTTAGAAGTCCGAGCATATCCCGCTCCTTGCACCGTTCGCCATTGCCACCCACCACTCCAGCAGAAGCTTTGGCGTGAGCTCAACTGCTTCTGGATTACCCTCCAGCAGAAGACAAGGTCGACCAATGGAGGGCCACCATTCAGAGTCTCATCGGCTTCGCCAACGGCGACACTCCGCGGCAGCCGAGTACATCGCTGCCGCGACAAGACCGCCAGGCACGAGCCGGTGGCGACGAAACTGGGGGGGTGCAACCACTGTGCACTCTCCACCTCGAAGGCCAAGATCGCCGACTCGCTGGATCCACCTCGACAGCGACTCCACCGCGTCATCGGATCCACGAGCTCGTCGCGATCAGCGCCAAGTTCTCCACGAACAACAGCAAGAAGACGCTCGTACTCGCATCGAGCGTCGAAGAGAAGCGCGACGTCAATCCGACCAACGCGCTGGGCCCTCTGTCGACATGCATGCGCCAGGGGAACCAGGCGACTTGCCGTACGCGGTAGGGTGCCCTGCGTTCACTCGTGAGCTGCGGCAAGTCCAGTGGCCCAGCATGAAGAATTTCAAGCTAGATGTGCTAGAGAAGTACGATGGCAAGACGCATCCGTCGGAGTTCCTCAGCATCTACACCATCGCGGTGCAGGATGCCGGGGGACGGGACGACAAGATCCTTGCCAACTACTTCCCGCTGGTGCTCAAGCCCAATGTCAGATCCTGGCTCATGCACTTGCCGAACAACTCCATATCCTCCTGGGCTGACTTATGCCATCAGTTTGTCGGCGCCTTCACAGGCGGCCACAAGCCTCACGGCCAAGAGAGTGATCTTCATCTGCTCGCCCAGAAGGAAGGAGAGCCCCTGCGCAAGTACATTCAGAGATTCAGCCGCGTACAGCACAACATCCCAGATGTCCACCCTGCCGTGGTAATCAGCGCGTTCCATCAGAACGTGCAAAACCACAGGATGCGGGAGGAGATGGCGATGTGCAAGATCAGGGACGTCAGTGAGCTATATGCCCTGCCCGACAAGTGTGCACGTGCTGAAGAAGGGAGGAAACTCCCCGAAGAGACTACAGCAGCAGGAGGATCTGATAGTAAGGATGCTGCCCCGGCAAAGAAAAACCGGCGGCGGAACAACAAGAAGAAGAAGGGCAAAGAGGTGCTAGTCGTTGAGCAGTCCGGCAAGGAAGCCAAAGCTGGTAGCTCTGGTAAGAAGGTTGCCGCAGGCACCAACCATCAGGCTGTGGCGGTCGCCGACAAGCAGGACGGCACCAACAAGCAGTACTACAAGATTCACCGCACCAAGGGCCATGACCTCCAGAGCTGCAAGAAGGTCGAGCAGCTTGTCGAGCAGCAGAAAGCTGAATACGAGCGGCGCGACAAGGAGAAGGGTCAGGAAGGTGCTGGAGGAGCCGGCAAGAAACGCCCCAGCCGAGGAGGACGTCGCGGCAAGGCCAAGCAGCGGCAAGGAGACAGACCTCCCCGCGGCCGCGACAAGGATGAAGATGACGATGATGATGAAGATATGGATGATGACGAGGCCGATGAGCAGGAGTTCCAGAAAGCCACAAAGGTCCTGTGCGTTGACGGTGGTGCTTCTCTGCATACTTCACACCGCCAACTCAAGCAGTGGGTGTGGGAAGTCAATGCGGCAGAACCACCCGTCGAGTCAGCAGGCCTCTGAAATGGTCCAGCACGCCTATCATCTTTGATATTGAGGACCACCCTGATCGCATAACTGCGGTCGGGTGCTTCCCGATGTTGGTTTCACCAACCATCCGCAACCTCAAGGTCACTAAGATGCTAGTGGACGGTGGGGACGGCTTGAACTTGATCTCCTCTGCGGTACTCCAGAAACTCCAGATCCCTGACAGCGAGCTCGAAGAGACCGGCACATTACAAGGAATCAATCCGGGAAGGAGCAAGCCGAACGGAAAGATCACGTTGCCGGTAACGTTTGGCAGCGAGCTGAACTTCAGGACTGAGAGGGTCACTTTTGACGTTACTGACTTTCCATTGCCTTACAATGGGATACTCGGCCGTCCAGCGCTCGCCAAATTCATGGCAGCCTCTCACTATGCATACAACATGCTGAAGATGCCAGGCCCGATAAGTGTCATCTCTGTCCCTGGCGACAAGAAGGATGCTCTTATCTGCGCCGACAAGATCTACCGGGAGGCAGCAGCCGCAACAGATCGCAGATCACTTGCCGTTGAAGCTCCTGGGGGAAAGAAGAAGACCAAGTCCGGCAAGAGTTCTGATGCCCACTCCGGCAAGCGCACCTCTTCGGAGTGCTGCGCTACCATCGAGGACGCACCATCGAGCTCCACCGGCAAGTGTAAGAAGACAATGGTAGCTCCACCAGAGACCAAGAAGGTGTCCGCCAAGGAGGACGGCACTGGTGGTACCTTCACCATCAGTGCCACTCTCGACCCTAAATAGGAAAGCGCGCTCGTTGCTTTCCTGCGGGCGAACGTCGACGTGTTTGCATGGCAACCGTCTGACATCCCCGGTGTTCCCAAGAAAGTAATTGAGCACCACCTAGTTGTCTGTCCTCATGCGCGGCTCGTCAAGCAGAAAGTCAGGAAACAGGCAGTGGAGCGCCAAGAATTCATCGCTGAAGAAATCAAGAAGTTGGAAGCCGCAGTCCTTGTTAGAGGAGTGCTCCATCCTACGTGGTTGGCCAATCCTGTAGTCGTGCACAAGGCAAACGGGAAATGGAGGCTTTGTATCGACTTTACCGATGTTAATAAAGCTTGTCCCAAAGACCCATTTCCCTTGCCGCGCATCGACCAGATTGTTGACTCCATGGCCGGATGTGACTTGCTTTCATTTCTTGATGCATATTCAGGATACCATCAGATCTTCATGGCAGAAGAGGATGAGGAGAAGACCGCATTCATCACCCCACGTGGCACATACTATTTCGTACGGATGCCTTTTGGTTTGAAGAATGCTGGTTCAATGTTTGCAAGGGTTGTCCATCATGCTTTTGAGCCGCAAATGCACAGAAATGTGGAAGCCTACATGGATGACATAGTGGTCAAGAGCAAGGACAAGGCAACTCTGATCCAAGATTTAGACGAAACCTTTACAAATCTGCGCAAGATCAACCTCAAGCTTAACCCCGAGAAGTGTGTGTTTGGAGTCCCCTCCGGCAAGCTTCTCGGGTTCTTCGTGTCTCAGCGGGGAATTGAAGCCAATCCCGACAAGATCAAGGCCATTGAGCAGATTGAAGCACCAAAGCGCGTCAAGGATGTACGAAGACTTGCCGGTTGCGTGGCTGCTCTCAGCAGGTTTATCTCTAGGTCTGCTGAGCGCGCCCTGCTATTTTTCAAAATATTGAAAAAGGCAGGTCCAATGAAATGGACTCCGGAAGTGGAGGCTGCGCTGTAGGACTTAAAGAGATACTTGTCCTCCACTCCAACACTTGTCGCACCTAAGCCGCAAGAGAAGTTGCTGCCATACATAGCGGCAACCAATCAAGTGGTTAGTGCTGCGTTAGTAGCGGAGAGGGAGGCAGATGATGAGCCGGCAACCACGGCAAGTGCATCCAGCGATTAGCAAGGGACTTCACAGGCAAACTCTGGTCCCGACAAAGATGGATCTGCGCAGACACGTGAAGAGATGCAGAAGAGAATGGTGCAGCACCCAGTTTACTTTGTTAGTTCCCTTCTGCAGGGGGCTAGATCAAGGTACTCTGGTGTGCAGAAATTGCTTTTCGGCCTTCTCATGGCCTCGAGAAAGCTGCGCCATTACTTCCAAGCACATGAGATCATAGTCGTCACTCGCTTTCCGCTGAAGAGGATACTGCAGAATCCAGAAGCAACAGGCAGGATTGTCGAGTGGGCATTGGAACTGTCAAGCTTTGGCCTCAAGTTTGAGAGCACTTCAACTATCCAAAGCAGAGCACTGGCAGAGTTCATAGCAGAGTGGACGCCGACACCAGATGAAGAAATTCCAGAAACGAGCATCCCCGTCAAGGAAGCAAGCAAAGAGTGGCTGATGTACTTTGATGGTGCCTTCTCGCTGCAAGGCGCCGGTGCCGGCGTGCTGCTTGTCGCACCCACCGGAGAGCACCTCAAGTACGTAGTCCAGATGCACTTTCCCAAGGAGCAAGCAACAAACAATACTGCGGAGTATGAAGGTTTGCTTGCCGGTCTCAGGATCGCTGCAGACCTTGGGATCAAGAAGCTCATTGTCAGGGGTGACTCGCAGCTCGTCGTCTGCCAAGTGAACAAGAATTATCAGAGTCCGTGATGGAAGCTTACGTTGATGAAGTGAGGAAGCTAGAAGAGCACTTTGACGGCCTGCAAATGGAACATGTTCCAAGAGCTCAGAACGACATTGCCGATGGCCTGTCGAAGTGCGCCGCACTAAAGTTACCTGTGGAACCAGGGATCTTTGTGCTCAAACTGACTCAACCATCCGTAACACCATCAACTAGACAAAACAAGAAGAGAAAGTTGATTTCTGGTGACTACTTTCCGGCAGAGCTTCCCGAAGCCGCCGCCAAGAAGGTCCCCAAGATCAACACCAAGGATGCTGAGGAGCAGTCTGCTCCGACAAGCCCTAGGGTTTGTTCCGTTGAAGCAGACGCTCCCGGCAAGCTTTGTTCCGGCAAGCTTGTCGGGGAACGCCAAGCTCCGGCTGAGCCGCAGGTTATCGCCGTAGAAGCGGGTGTTCCCGCAGCAGCAGATGTGCCTTTAGTCCTTGTTGTCGAGCCGCAAGCTCCAACATGGGCACAACGGATTGTCTGTTTCCTTCAGACAGGAGAACTTCCCGAAGAGCAAGCAGAAGCGGAAAGAGTAGCCCGGCAGTCAAGTATGTACCAGTTTGTTGACAACACACTGTACAGAAGAAGACTCAACGGCGTGAAATTGAAGTGTATTCACCGGGAAGAAGGACAAAAGCTGTTGGCAGAGATACATGGAGGCGTATGTGGTCACCACATTGGCGCAAGAGCACTTGCCGGCAAAGCGTTCCGGCAAGGTTTCTTTTGGCCGACAGCCCTCCAGGATGCAACTGCACAAGTAACCAAGTGTGAAGCGTGCCAGTTCCATTCCAAGCAGATACACCAGCCAGCTCAAGCTCTCCAGACGATCCCTTTATCCTAGCCATTTTCGGTCTGGGGGCTCGACATCCTCGGCCCTTTTCCCCGAGCTGTCGGGGGCTTTGAGTACTTGTACGTTGCAATCGACAAGTTCACAAAGTGGCCGGAAGTGGAAGCAGTGAGGAAGGTGACAGCACAGTCGGCAGTCAAGTTCTTCAGGTCGATTGTTTGCCGTTTTGGGATCCCTAACAGGATCATCACCGACAACGGCACGCAATTCACGAGCCGCACCTTCATGCAGTATGTCCAAGATCTTGGTGCCAAGGTCTGCTTCGCTTCTGTCGCTCATCCGAGAAGCAACGGTCAAGCAGAGAGGGCGAATGCTGAAGTGCTGCGCGGGCTCAAGACCAGGACTTTCGACAGGCTGTGCAAGTGCGGACGGAACTGGATTGAGGAGCTGCCGGTGGTTCTTTGGTCGATCAGGATGACACCAAATTGAGCCACTGGCCAGACACCTTTCGCTCTAGTCTATGGAGCAGAGGCAGTTCTCCCCATGGAACTCGTATATGGGTCACCTCGAGTGCTCGCTTATGATGAGCTCGAGCAAGAGCAGCTGCGACAAGATGACGCGCTGCTCCTTGAGGAAGACCGTCTTCAGGCTGATGTACGAGCTGCTCGATACCAGCAAGCTTTGCGCCACTACCATAGCCGCAAAGTTAATGCCAGAAGTTTCGAGGAAGGCGACCTTGTTCTTCGGCGCGTTCAGTCCGCCAAGAATTCCAACAAGTTGACGCCGAAGTGGGAAGGCCCTTACCGGGTGAAACGAGTCACTAGGCCTGGCGCTGTCCGCCTTGAGACCGAAGATGGCATTCCGCTGAGCAACTCCTGGAACATTGAGCATCTTCGTAAGTTTTACCCGTAGGGCGCGGTTGCCGGAACCCGTTCCGGCAACCACCTTTTGTACAAGTCTTGCCGATGTTGCATGTAATCCTTTGTACAAAGCCGGGCACAGACCCCGTGCATAAGTAAAGCTCATGTGCCCCGCACATCTTGTCAATTTCATGTTTTATACTATTTTTTGCATGCATTATCTAACACTTTGTGCAGCACCTATGCCCGGTAAGCAATAACGAGCCATAAGGCTCCATACCTTTATTTTCTCTTCTTTCTTTTTCTCAAAAAGGAAGGTTCCCTCGCACACAAGTTTGCCAGGGGGAAAGGAGAAGATAATGGTATGGACCAAGCGTCGCTCGAGGAAGTTTTGCCTTGCCGGGAAGCAAACGATAGAAAAGCTAAGTTGCCAAAGTTTGAGCAATCAGTTTTTAAATTCTGAAGTTATTCTCCTTGAACGACCGTACTTTGTATGGAAAACCTGTGCGCGGAGGAACCAACTCGTAGCTAGTTGCGCCCTTACTTTGTTTCGAGTCCGCTCAACAATTTAAGTGAGCTGTGACTAGTTGCGACAAGGCTTCTTGTCGGAAGCGGCACCGCCAGCAGGCTGCTGATGTCCCGCACTCAGCGCTCGTGGCTAAGGTGCCTGCGCCGGCAAGTTCCCTAAAAGCGTAGGGCAAAAACATACAAAGGAAGGGATCAAGTAAAGGAAATAACATAGCAATCGCTACCCAAAATAGAGTTATATTACAAGATAACTTGTCGCAGCTCTAATAGATGTTCTCGTGATATGACCAGCAGCGACAAAGAGAAAGAGAAAACGGGCGGCCTAGTCTATGTGATCGCCCTCAACCCTCTTGATCCCGCTCACCTTGTCCACGATGGGTGCGACAAGGGCCTTGAGCGCTTCCACGTCAGCATCCGGCGGCAAGGACTTGAGGACGTTGGTGAAGTTGAGGCCTGGGTTGCGGAAGGCCACCTTCATCAGCACCTTCTGGAGAGCCCCCGCGCAGATCCTGCGCGACTCGTCAGCCAGCTGCTTTGGGATCTTTTCCCGGAGTCGCTGGAGAGCCGTCGCCACGCCTTTGAAGAACAGGCTGAGCTTGGCGCTGGGTTGGAGATGCTCGTCGGAGGGATACCCAAAATCCTCCATCCCCAGCTGCGCCAACTCCCCGTCGATGGCTGCGGCAGCATCCACAAGACCCTCAGTCCAATGCTCCACAGTCTCCCTGAAAGCATCGTGGGCGGCAGCAGCATTCGTCAGCAGCGCCTCGTCGGCCTTGATCTTCTCCGACAAGGCCACCTCCCGCTCCCTGGCGCCGTCCAGCGTCTGAGTCAAAGTGGCCAGCTTCAACTCGAGATCTGCATTGGAATCCTTGGCGGCACTGAGCTCCTTGCTCCTCTTAGCGAGAAGACCCTGCAGCTCACCATGAGCGGCAGCATCCTTCTCACGCTCACGCTTGAGCACGGCAAGCTCCTCGCCGCTTGCCCTGAGATCTGCTTCTAGCTGCGCCACCTTTGTCTCCAGCTCCTTCTTGGTGGCCTCGGCAGCAGCATCCTTTGCCTCCTTGAGAGCCCCGCCAATTGCTTGCTCCCGCGCGACAAGCTCCTCCTCGTGGCTATCAAGGTTCACCTTGCGCTGCGCCAACTCTCCTTCTTGCGCGAATAGATTTTCGGCGACAAGACGTTGCTTCTCTTCAACTTCAGCCTTGTCGAGGAGGAAGGCTTTCCGCTCCTCAAGAAGTTGCTCCCGCTCCTCCGCCAAGGATCGGAGAGCTTCCTGCCTCAGACCCCGGAGTTCCTCCGCGCGCTTCTCAATATCGACTCCCGCCTTCGCGACAAGCGCCTCTCGGGATGCTAGCTTGGCTTGGCGGGCGCGGTAAAGGGACAGCAGCTTCCGCAGCAACCGCTCCTCCTCGGGCTCGTCGCTGCTGCTGCTTGGCGCGTCGACAAGCGCCAGCCCAGCGGAGGCGAGCACCTCTTCGTCAAAGGTTTCTCCTTCGACCGGCGCCCTAGAGCTCGACGCCCAGGGGAGCTTGATGAAGACGCCATCGCCGGCCTTCAAGTAGGCGCCGGGCTGGGGCTCTTCGGAGCCTGGCGCCGCAGCAGCGGCAGAGGGATCGGTGGTCGGTGCAGCGCCTGGCGCTCCTGCGGCCTCGGGGCTGTCAGTGCGATCGCCAGGTTCCTCGCCTACTTCTGCGGCGGCAGCCTTGGCGGCCTCTTCACCGACGGGATCATCAGCGCCGGCCTCTTCTTCGGTGGCAGCGGCGTCATCGTTGTTGCCGCGCGCGTCCTCCTCGCCAGTGGCCTCGGTCTCCATTGGATCCGCGGCAGGTGGATCTGACGACCGAAGAAGGGGAGAAAAGTCAAGCAAATGCTCAAGAAGAAAATCAGAAGAAGAAGAACCCAAGGGGAGTTTTCAGGCCAAAGGGTTACCTGTGCTAGGATCTACAGTCATGGTCTCAACCACCGGAGGATCACTGGCGTTGTCCCTTGCCGGAGAACCGCCCCTTGCCGGATAATTCTCCCTTGCCGGAGAACGCTCCCTTGCCGGGGAATCCTCCCTCGGCGGTGTAGTCAAAGCAGATGGCACTTCGGGAGCGGCCTCCGGTCCCTCCTGATGAGGCTGCTCTACTCCTACACAAACCAACAGACAGATATCAGCAAAAGAAGAGCACCAATGCGCGCCTGAAAGCAGGAAGTAAGTTATACACTTATGCTGGGGGCTGCGCTGAGGGCTGCTTTGGGGAAGAGTTGCCGGGTCCGGCAAGGTGGTCGCAGGCGCGTCCCCTGTTGCCGCGGTGGGTTCATCCTCGATGACAATCACCGGGACCTTGGCTCTCTTCGTCGCTCTCTGGGCCAGAGTCCTGAAAAGGAACGGATCCGGAATGAAGCAGATCAGATACAAGACAAAACATCAAGAATTGAAGAATTACAAGTACGGCGAAGGATCTTACTCTTCTTCTTCTTCGTCGGAGCTGAGCGCGGAGAGATCGAAGTCCGGCTCGCCTCCGGTGCGACGAGGCGGAGGAGAAGGCTCCCTTGTCCGCTTGGCAGGGGCAGTGGCGGTGGACCGGGAAGGCCCCGCTCCAGTTGCCGCAGCGGCGTGAGGTGCTCCCGCGGCAACAGTGCTTGCCGCAGTCGAGCGCGTCGTGCGCTGCGACGGCTGTTGACTCGTCTGTCGCCCCGCCACGTCCCCGGCCCTGCGGAGACGCCTTCTTGGTGAAGCTGGGGGCTCCGCTTGCGGCGAGCTGGCTGAAGGTGGGGAGGAAGAGGAGCCGATCTGCAACGGGTCGCCCGCGCCCTCGGCGGGCTCGCTCGACTCAGACTCGGGCCCGACAAGTTCTTCCTCGCCGACAAGCTCTTCTCGCTCGGCAAGGCTTGCCGCCTCTGCTGCCTCCGCCTCCTCCAAGGTGAATCCAAATTCACCCGCGGCAGCTGCTGCCGCCGCCTCCTCCAGCCTAGTGGCGATGCGCTGCATCTCCGCGTCGGTGCTGCCGCGGGTGAGGCTCTTCTGCTCGTCGGGGCGGACCGGCACTTCGACCAAGCTGTCAAAGAACTCCTGCACGACGTCGTCCGCAGGCTCTTGCCAAGTTGGAACAATCACATGTGAATCGCACAGCGGCATCATTGCACGGATGCGGTCGAGCGAGGAATTGTTGCACAGTGGAACAACGCTCCTCGGCAGCATGAACGGGTGTTGGGGATCGCGCTTGAACAGCTCCAGAAGCATCGCGTCGAGCTCCAAGACAGTGAAGTTGAAATTGAGGCCTGGGCGCAGCCTCATGATATCCGCCGAGTTTTGGAACTCCCAGGCGGGTCTCCCCCTCTCCTGAAGGGGGGCGATGCGGCGGCGGAGAAAATCTGCGCCAACGGCGCCTACGGTGAGCCCGGCAAGCCTAAGGCGCAAGATTCGGGTGACGGCAATCTTCAGCCTGTCATCTTCTGGGGCCACGTTGCTCCATCGTTGCCGCGCACTATTGGGGTTTGGTGCCGGGCGGTGAATGGCTGCGGGTTCTCCTCGACGATCCAACACCAATCTGCTCTCCACTCCTCCCACTTGCTGCGGAGCTCTCCCTCCAGATAGGCTTCCTTCTTGCCGACCCTCGAGATCCAGGCGATTCCGCCGGCAAGGGGCTCTCCTCTCTCGACTCGGGGGATAAGGAAGTGGCGGAAGAGGGCGACATTGGGATGGACTCCGACAAAGTTTTCGCACAGATGTGCGAAAACTGCCATGGTCAGAACAGCATTGGGGGTGAAATCAAGGAGGCGGAACCCGTAGGTGTTCATGATATCACAGAAGAATTCAGAGAAGGGCGGGCAAAGCCCACAGTAGAAGAACAGCGTGAAGAATGGGTACCCGTTTGGAGCCAGTCTCGAAGCGGCGGCTGAGAGTACCCTCGTGCGCGGATGCGCTCGCGTCTCCGTCGACCAAAAGAGGTAGTAGTATTCCCTCAGCTCCTTCGCATCGAGCTGAGGGGGGAGATGGCCCGCTCCTTTCGCAGCGCCGCGAGCGCCTCGGCTGACTTCACGCCCTTCCCCTTGTTGGCTTTCGGAGCCATGGCGGAGGTGGCGAGGGAGATCGGCGGCGTCGGTAGCGCTGGTGGAGATGGGGGGCGGAGCGCTGCTCTCTTTCGACTTTGGGAAGAAGGGGGGAGCAGCGGAGATTTCTGAAGATTGGAAGTGGCAACCGGCGAGGGGGACGAACTGCCCCTGTTTCCCCTGCTTATAAAGAGGGAGGGGGCGGACGTTACGGCCTTCCGAATAAAGAAACCACCCACGATCTCTCCCACGACGCTGCATTCGGCGCGTGCCGTTGGGGAGGGCGCGGTGGATACGGAGTAAGATTCGGCGTAACCCAGGCCGCACGTGCCCGTGCCCTGTTCTGGGCCTGGCCCAACAGCACTCGGCACCGTGTGTGGCCCAGGCCCGGGGGCTCCTGTCGGTGTACTAGAGTAGGGGTACCCTAGTATCCCAAACTTGTGCACGGGCAGTTGCAGCACCCCGCGGCAAGGCTTGCAGGGCGACCGCCAAGATCCTCCGTGGTTCCTTTGGAGCCATTCAAGAACAAAGTATTCAAGCCAAGAGACAAGACCCCGGCAAGAGGAGCTTGCCGGGAAGGCCAACCAAGGCATCTCAAGGAACTTGCCGCGACGCGCCACGCGTCCCGGCAAAGCCGGTGAGCGACAAGCTTCCGAGCGCGACAAGACAGCAACCGCGGCAAGGCGCTTGCCGCGGCAAGTAACCACCCTGTACCCACGCTCCAGCGTATCCACCAACGTGTCGCCCTGGGGCTTTTCCAGGCGCGTGTGGTGGGAGGCTGTGCAGCCAGCGGTGCGCGGTGGCATGTGACGCTGACAAGATCGCCATCATGGCGAGCGGGGGCGTCCCTGACGGTCCCTTTCTGCACTGTTTGGGCGACGCAGACGGGCATTTAATGCCCTTGTCCCCTGCCGTCAGGGTTAGGTAGGATACACTGTACATAGCAGTTGTACCAACCGCAACTCCTTTTACGTTTTTACCCTCATCTACGTTGCCACCTGTCGGTGACCCCTTGAGCGTATAAAAGGAGGCCCATGCACAACGTAGAGGAGGTTCGGCTCATTTCGAAGCCAGAAGAACACTCACGCTCAGTTTTGTAGCACTCGGTGCTCCCGAGCAAGAACACAATACAATCAGACAAGCAGCAGTAGGAGTATTATCTCTCCGGAGAGCTCCGAAGCTGGGTAAACTGCTCGTGTGCTTCGCCTTGATCCGCTCTTCATGCGATCTCCGCCCCCCGCCGAACCGAAAGGGGCTCGGTCCGCCGGTCCCATAGGTGTTCGTGGATCAGCTTCCCTGACATCTTTGGCGCGCCAGGTAGGGGTATTATCTCTCCGGAGAGCTCCGAAGCTGGGTAAACTGCTCGTGTGCTTCGCCTCGATCCGCTCTTCGTGCGATCTCCGCCCCCCGCCGAACCGAAAGGGGCTCGGTCCGCCGGTCCCATAGGTGTTCGTGGATCAGTTTCCCCGACAGTCAAGGAGGTGGACGTCGTCGATGGATGCATCTTTCTTCTTGCCTCCTATAACCAGCACTGCATCGCCTTGTCGTCTTAATATTTTAGTAGTGTATGGCATTTTTATTCCAGTCGTAAATGACATGTGTGATCCCTTGATCTTATTTGGCGTTAATTATATGTAGTATCATTGTCTTCGACCTGGTGTACTACCTAGGTCCTGGTTTATTAGTCCCTTTTGTAATTTGTGCTAAATTTTGATCAAAGATTTAACTAACAAAATGTTAGTGCATGTCAACAAAAATTATATCATTTGATTTGTATTTGAACATAGTTTTCAATGATATAATTTTGGTGACATGCATGAACCTTTTGTTAGTCGAATTTATGGTCAAAATTTGGCACAGATTACAACGGGGAGCAATAAACCAGGACGGAGGTAGACATGCCCGTCACCATCGTGTTTTGTGTCTAATTTTGACTTCAGCAACCCAACCTACATGGAGGGAGTGCTGTATATATTGGTGCGACAACCAAACTTATATATATTCAAAACTGAGCATTACTACAAGTCACGAGTTCAAAATGAGAAAATGGAACAAGTACAGCATGCATGTGTCGTTCACGTCGCACCCCCACACGGTCGCGGTGCACAATGTAGTAAATGACTATCCCAGTCTCTTCTTGACCCGCATTTTCATTGGTACAGCTTGAATGCCAAGGAGGGAGAGGGTAGCAGTTCCCGAGACGTTGAACGGTCAATGATGCATCCTCAATTAGCATGCAGAGGGAATTAATTGGAGAAGCATAATAGAGCCAGCACGATGTGAATGCAACAGAATTTGGACTCTCATATAAAGGTGCCCCACCACTCCAATCCATCTACTCCTAGTCTCCGGGCAACACTGCTCACTCCAATCCAAGACAAGTGACCAGAAACCACAAGCACATATGGAGATGATGGACACGAGCGGTAGTCGGCTGTGCTAGATCATGCAGGACACCGGCCTGCAGCCCTGCACCTGCAGCGTTTCCAGACGATGCTGGCGATCGCCGATGTCATAGCCCTTGCCGACGCCGGCTTCGCCTCTCGCATGGACGACATGATGGTCCGCTCCATCCGCAAGTTCACCGCCATCAAGAAGCGCGTGGGCGACCTTGCCGTACTGCTCTAACCCGCGCACCCAGGCTCCTTGTTGCCGGCCACCCTCATCGGCCTCCAAGGTGAGGAACTCTTTGAAGTCATGGTGGCCCTGCAGGTGCCAGAGGTCGTGACGAAGAGTGTGCACCTCAAGGCCGCGCTCGCTGCGTAGCGCCTCGCATGCAAGAAATCGTCGACTGCACATCCATGTCTACGAGGAAATTGTCTGCATAGACCACCACAAGGCCAGCAAGGACAGAAATACATTGGCCTTCTTCCAGCGGCTGGAATATTTAGATGCCATTGTTCAGAAGCACGTCGCCTTGGCCACGAAAGCCGCTGCTACATAGCCGCTGTTCGGTGGGCCGGTGCCCTGAGTCGAGGAGGTGGACGTCGTCTATGGATGCATATTTCTTCTTGCCTCCTGTAACCAGCACTGCATCGCCTCATGGCCTTAATGTTTTTTTAGTGTATGGCACTTTTATTCCAGTCATAACATTTCCACTCGGGTCGTAGTTGAGTAAACTGACCATTGGCAAATCCCCACCCCGCTCACCGTGCGTCCGCTGAGTTGGAATTAGAAGAGAGAAATGAGGTAGAAGAGCTAGCTGTAGCACGGACGTTGTTGTCAGATGGGACTCGTGTTGATAGAATAGGAGTACTAAGTACTCATACCTATTTTGTTAGGGAAAAAGTAGTCATACGTCTAGTACCACTAGTTGGGTGGGTGCAACCTATACCTGCCATCACTTTAGGTCTCCTTTTCGAACCGCGGCTATGCTTCATAGTACATATTTTTTTCATGCATTTATCCTCCTATATGTACTCCTAGGCTATTTCCACGTGCTTCCTTTTACCGACATGTGGGACATAGAGCATCTGGGTCGTAGTGCATGCACGACTCGGAGCATATGCAACCATGCCGGCATACTTTACATCTCAGACCTCATTAATTACATGCAAACCCCCCGCATAAGAATAAATAAATAAATGAATTACTACATGCAAACTGGATTATTTTCATAGAAACCGAAGCACGTTCATTAAATTTTGGACATAACACATTTATAAAAAAGACCGGACCTAAACCAGTCTAAGGGCCTCTTTGATTCACAGGATACTGAAAACACATGAATGGGGAAAGTATGATGGCGATGAACCAAGATGAGGAGGAAGAGGAGTAGTACTCTACATGCACCAGACTGGACTGTAGCACATTGTTTTTTATGGCCATATCACCACATTGTTTTCTATAGCCTATCACCTGCTGGTTCACTGGGCTGCCACGGTTCGAACTCCTCCGATGTGAGTTGTACTACTAGTATATAGGAGTAGTCCACTATATATACCGCATGATTCTTTGCTCCTTCTTACGTACTTCGCCAACATGTGGGAGAGCCAGCATCCGGGTCGATGTGTCATGCACCATATTAGAGTGGGGAACGGAAGGGGGACATCACCCCGGTCGTAGCGCCAGTAATTCATGACTGTAGTGAGTAGTCATATCACAAGACCCCGTCTTTCCAGCAGTAACTCGTCGTCAAATCGGGCAGCCCTACCTTTCCAGCAGTAAGTTGAATCTGCTACACCCTAACCCTCCTCGCCTCTCTGTTAAACCGCCTACATGAAAAATGCCGCGCGTACTACTTGGGAAAAGCCCCACCCTCAACTTTTAACTACTCATAGTCGCCATGGAGCAGAAAACCAAAAGAAAATTGTGGTACATGTAAACAAATACAGTTCAAGCTCTAGCTAGCGATTCTGAATGTAAACTGTGCATATATGTATAGGTTACTTCAAAGTAGTGAGTCCATTGATGCAATGTGGTCAAACTGTACCATCGATATCTCAAAGCCAAAATAGTTCGAGCTTGTTCGTTCAATATAAATACTAGTACTGTATGTTTATTCACCCGTGGGGTTGTTCAATGAATGGAGGGCCCGGGAGCACAAGTGAACAATACTACTACTGTACTAGTAAGGGGTCATATAGTTAGTCACATTAAATAGAGAGTTTGTTTTCTTTAATGCCACGTACACAAATTGAAACGCTTGTTGTGGAGAGAAAAAGATAATCACTCCACCATATATATAGGCAGGGGCATGTGCGCTTGCTTTACTAGGGTTGCTCTCTTCATTCTCTCATTTTCTCTCTGCTCACCGCTGGTCACAGATCCGACCGGATCCCTTCGGCCGGTGTGTGTAGAGGACTAGTGCATCATTCACGCAGTCATCGGCGGCTAGGGAGAAACCCACAGCTGCCGGCGGGTCCCGATCCTCTGCCCATGCCATTCTCTCCGACACAGTGCCGGCTCGGGAGGTCCTCCGACCCTTCTTCCTCCCTGCCGTATTGCACACAGATCCGACCTGCCGCCGCCGACATCCCGATGACCCTCAAGTATAAATTCCTCGAAAGTGGCCTTGCTCTACTGCCCCAGCTCCCCACGTGTCTGCATGCGCATCTTTTCAATTTATCTACACTTCATTCGACCGAATCGACTTTTGGGTTAGTCAGTTTTCAGGGGGTGGGGGGCTCGACGGAGTTAAGGAAGAACCAGCCATAGCGGGGAGGGGGCTCGCCGGAGAGGTACCCCACTATCTATCTTAGGGTTTAGGGTGGGGGCGGTGGCCCCGACGATGGGGGTGCGGTGGTGGGGCGGTGGCGTGGGGATCGCCGGAGAAAAAGCTCGGTGCTGGGGGGCTAGAGGGATGGCCGGGGCGGCGGCGGACCGTCGGTGGGGAGTAGTTTCAGGGAGGGCGTGGCGGCGAGGCTGCGCGGGAGTGCCGCCTGCCGCAGGCGGCGGGGGCCGGCGGTTCGGCCGGTGGTGGCTGGCGGCTCAGGGGGTGGAGGTTGAAGATGAACTGTAGGCCATTGATTTCATATCCGATGGCTGGAAAATCGACTGACCAGAGATGAAGAAGTCAGTCGACGGACGTGTAGCCTCACCCGCATCTTTTTCTACTTCCATCAGGTTTTCCAAAGCCACCTAAATTTTTAGTATTATTGGAGGTAAAGCTACTTCATGCAGTCAAATCTAGGACTTGGTTCAAACAACAAAGAATGGGGGTAAAGTCGTAGCATGAATCTAGGACTTGATTCAAAGAGGAAATAACAGGGGGAAAGTAGTAGAGACTGGATACCCAACTGGTCTCTTGGTTGAAAAGGGAAATAAAGGGAAAAGGCAGTACAAACTGGACAAGGAACAAATCTATTATTGGTTGAAAACAGGATAGAAAGTGGCGGCTGGTGTAGAAGTAAACAAAGTATGTCCAGGATTAGATTTGCTACCCTCACATAGTAAAAGGTCTCCAGGATTAGATTTGCTGCCCTCACAGAGTATCAACAAACTCAGCATCACCACTTTATGCCTCCTTGTAGGTACATTGTGCTGATGCGTCCACTGTCGCATGTCTTTATACCAACCTTTTGCTATTTTTAGTGTAAGGGTGCATGTTAAATGAAGCGATCACACTATTACCTTAAGGATGTGTCTAACCAGTGTTATTATTAGTCTAATGCCTCCAGTGATATGATGCAATTAAACTGTGTTACAAATTGTACTCCTGCTATTTTCCCTAGTAATGATAAGTAAGTTGCTTCTTTACGCTGCTGAGTGTCCTGGTGTCCCCATGGTCCCATGCCCTTAAACCAACTCTTTAGCTGCTATTGATCTATTGTCTGGTAAACAAGCAATGCCACCATTAAAGTAATCCCATTTTGATGAATGTCATTGTTCATCATAATGCTTCCGGTAACATGAAGCATTGCTGATGTTTTAAATTTTCTACTGTCCTTGTGTGATTTCCATGAACATAATCAAGATGCTTCTTTTCATTTCGTGTATGTTTTGTATCTTGGTATTGACCATGAACTGTTTTCTTTCTATCTTTTTGTGCAGATAGGGATATCCATTTCACCTTGTTGCTATTGTGACCTTTTGGTGAACTACACAAAACACTTTTTTTGGAATGAGTGTCTTGTGCAATTCAACTAAAATGTCACGTGGGCAACATCTCTCAATTTTGGTGGAACTACACAAAATGGTGATTGGAGTTTCCAAAATCTCCGTCAAATTCTGCTGGTAATCTCGTGCAACATTTTATTAGCCTTCGCAAGATGATCCATCACTGTCACCACAATGGCACTTTATTTTAGTGGAACTACACAAAAGGATAAGCAAATTATAGTTGCACCTTACATGAGCAGGATAGCCAATCTTAATGTTGCTCAATTTTAGTGCAACTACTAAAGAAGAACCTGCCAGCTCATGAGAGCAACTACTTCTTGCTAGCTGAATGATGCAACCTTTTCTTCATTTCAGGTGAACTGCAGAAAAAGTCACATGAATTGAATCATCCTAGTGGAGTTGCAGGTTCATCAAATCGAGTCATGGCGGCATAGGACCCCTCACACCGGTCAGTACTGTCCTTTATCAACATGATTGTGCTTTGTCATACTATGCTAACATTGTATTTTTTAAATAAAGCTACTCTATCGCAATCTTTTCTTGTTTTGGAAATAAAGTTTGCTTCAACTAGTGCCACTATTATAGTAATCATGATCTTTCTTATCTGTGTAAACAGGAATACTAGATTACAGATGTTGTGATGGTCAAGAGCATTTGCCAAGTTCTTGGGTTGTATGACATTGCTAGCCAAGATGGACTTAATCCTGATATTCACTTTATCAAAAGGCTCTAATGGGTTGGTTCTAAATCCTGCAAGCTGGGAATCAATGAGATGTGTAGGCACCTTTGTTGTACTTATTATTCGAATCTTATTTGTTGGTTCTGAATCTTGCAAGCTAGAGATCAATGAGATGTGTAGGCATCTTTGTTGTTCTTATTATTTGAATCTTATTCGTTGGTTCTGAATCTTGCAAGCTGGGAAATACGACATGATGCTGCAGAGGACAACAACCGTAACAAACTATTCAAACTTGGTAGTATTGTCTATGTGAAAGTGCGGCAAATGTTGTTGATCGTGTGCGTCCTGAGAATAATAATTCTAATTGTTGTGCATGTTGATCATGTGGTACTGATAGAACGAGCCAATGCATTTCTTGTTTTTAGAATAAATTATAATTAAAGCTAACTAAATTTAAGTAAAGTGACCACTAACACTTGTTATTACAATACCAATACAGACCCGCTCGTGAACCGGCGTGTGGCCGGAATAGGTTTCTTAATGGAGGCATTTGAATGTGTCGAGGGTGCATGTTCTGTCGGGCGTGCAGCGGGTGAGGGAGGGGTAGTAACTGTTGTCGCCTATACACACTCAGTTTACTGTTGAATCCAGTTCCCCAAGAGCTGAAAAATGAACTGTTGCCGCCGCCTACCCACTCGTTTACTTGAAGAGACTCCAATGGCGATCCGAGGGGTCAGCCTGCTGGATATGGACTTCAGCAAGGAGTTCACCTTTGAGTTCGCCGTTTAGTCCCATGGCTGCACCAAGTTGAATGTGATGTACACCAATGATCCGGACTCGGTGAAGCTCTGCCACGCCGAGTTCAAGCAATACCTACAGGACGAGAAAGTACAAGGTCGCAAGACTAGACCTTGTGCGCATCCATTCGTCTCCTGACAGGGACTAGCGGATCGCCGTCGCCCAGGTATGCGTGTGGGATGAGGGTCTCGTCTACCACTGCTGTAGGGCCATCAGAGGTTCTGGAGCATTCGCCCATTTCATCGGCAGCACCAACTGCACCTTTGCTACGCCGAAGAGAAGGAAGAACGTGACGATTCGGCCATCTGGTGCAACAAGTTTATCGACATCCACAAGCAATACAAGATCATTGGTAATAGGCAGGAGAAGGACTCTGTGGTTGAACTTGTCGAGACCATCATCGACCCCTGCTATGCCAACATGAAACAAGACAATGATACCAAGGACCTGAACACGTGGGAGATACCTCTGAATCTAGCCTACATAACCTACGCAGCCAAGGACGCATACGCATGCTACGACATTTATAGGTGGATCTTGGACATGAGGGCGTGTCTGCTTCCCGTAGCTGACGAGTACACGAACACCCACAGCGTCATGATCAAGCGTGCCAGGAAGGTCTAGATGATGTACATTATGTGTTTAAGCACCTTTATCATCTGAGTGTTTCATGCATTAGCCTATGTGTCGTAATTATCTGTTTTGTCCAACATATTTCGTCTAAGAACCCATTAACCCCTGTTCAAGAATTCGTCTGATTAACCAGTTAACTTGCCGATTAATCCCTACTCATAGGGTCAGCGAGTAGCCAATAAACTAATAAATTAGCCGATTAATTGATTAAATGGCTGATTAACTTGCCGATTAGACTATTAATCCCCTACTCGCCAGCCAACCGAGCAGCTACCAGTTAACGATTTCCTCAACAATGCCATTAACCTGTTTGATTTTTCTTAGTGGCTATTTGCTTATGAAAGTAACTAGTTCACTGGGCTACCGTGCTTTCAATCTACTTCCTCCCAACATATTCCCCTTCTTAGGTGGACCCAGCAGGTCTCATACATAGACATCTGGGGCCAACCACCTGTCCATCTGTATTTCTTTATTTTGTTCAATCTTTTATCCTCTTCTTATACAGCGGCTAGCGGCCCTGCCTCGCATGCCTCGGTGACCCATCATATCCTATGGCATTGGCTAGGCCATCCCTCTACTCCCACACGTTGTTCTGCGGTAGCAGCTCCACCGGCCCACCCTGCACTCGAACAAGTCAACCCTCATACTCCCCTCCGCCTGCGTCTTCCCCCGCTCCGGTTTGCTTAGTCCGAGGTCTCAACGTCGTCCTCCGCCTTGATGCTCTCGCTGTGGCGCGGCCGTCTGTTGTTCCCAACATGGTCAGCAAAACAAGAGGAATTGGGAGATGACTGTTCGTCGAGAGGCTGACAGTCCCGGGCCCACGAGGTCCATGGCCTAGGTTTTGTTGTTTAACATGCGCAGCCCATGACATGTTTCAACTTTTTTTGGATCCAGCAGGTATCAAGCGGCCTCTGGGCCTCCCAGCCTAGCTTGTCTATAACATGAGCAACCCAAGTTATGTTTGTTTTTTCAAGATGACGCACAACTCAGTTCTATTTTTCTATAAGAATGCAAAACTGAACCTATCTTTTCCCTTCTATAATAGTATATATATTTATATTTATATCTTGTTTTATTACACACACACACACACACACACACACACACACATATATATATATATAGAGACAACATAAGGTTCCGTTAAACCTGTCGTTCGTCCAACCATTTTATGCACCTTTCCACTTCCTTTATTTTTTATTTTCACTAATCCTATATCTGAATTTTCTCCCTCTTTCTTTTTCGATGTAATCTGAGTTTTCTCCCAGTACTTTTCCCTAGAATCAACTTAACTGACCCATGTCTAGCCTAAAAAATAATACCCCACGTCCCATTAACTCATCAAATTAAAATGATATTTTATTTCATTATTGAAAGTTCTTATAAAATAATAATAATTGTTTATATATAACTTAGCAAGTTAACTCCTGGTGATTGCGTACATAAGCTTGCAAAGATTTTACTGACCAATGGAGTAATAGACGTGCAATCATGTGTTTATGTTTTTATAACATTTCTCCGTCCAGCGCAACATGATATTTTCACCCAGCCCATCAAGTTTGCGGATTTCGAGAAAAATGTAAATGGGCTTTAAATTCTACCATAATATATAAACAGGCTGCATAGACGCTATGTGATTGTTTCACCCAGCCCACCAAATGGACTAAAAAAACAAATGGACTGGCTGACATGTGGGCCAATAGGTCAAAGCCTAAGCACTTTTGCAAAACATAAAAATAAAAAGGTCGAAGCCTAAGCAAGTCGTTGGATTTACATCCAACGACCGGCATTCTTCTTCAATCTCTCGTCTTCTTCCCCCAGCGCTGCTGGGACCGCCTGCTCCATCCTTCGGCGTCCAGAGGCGTTGTTTTGCATGCCTCGCAGTAAAATGCTACCCCACTGACGGCCAGGCCATCCCTCCAGTCCTCCGCACCTCCTGTCATTCTCCGTCGAGTGTAGGCCCACCTGCACCCAAACTAGTCAAGTTTCCCACTCTTCTCCGTCTGCGACTCCACTGCCGCGTCTTCCCCATCTCCGGGGCGTTCCATTCTGGGGCCTCGCTATCGTCCACCGGCTTGGTGCGCTCTGCATGGTGTGGTCTACATGGTCAACAAACAAGAGTCATCGGAAGATGACTATACGTGGAGAGGCTGACAATGGGGACGCACCACGCCCATGGACGCATGCATGCAACTACATCCTTTTTACCCTAAAAATAATGTTTTCTCCCCCTAACAGCTGGGACCCACCAGCTACATCTTCGCACGCAAGGAAGTGCTTCCTTATTACGGGAAAAAAAATGATTCTTCCCCTTGACAGCTGGGACCCACCAGCTATATCTTCGCACGCAAGGAAGTGCGTCCTTATCCTCCTTGACAGCTGGGACCTACCCGGTCGAAGCATACATAGCGTTGTCTGTGAACATACCGGTTGCTCAGCCTGTCTGCCACGATCGTGGTCGAATAAGGAGCAGTAGCAGTTCAGACAGTCCAGTCCAAACCATGTACACGTGCGTACAACCAGATGCCAAAAAATACGGCCACGTACGTACATATGGGTAGGGTCTCGAACGCGTACTCACGCATACGTACGGCCAGGGCTCATGTACATGGAGAGGCCACGAACGGCAGCAACGGCGTCCTATTCATCAAAAGCCAACCGGCTGGGTCGGAACGGAAAAACTGTGTCATGTTCATGGGCAGGCAACGGAATGCGCCATGTTCATCAGGAGGCAAGGGAATACATCGTGTTCATCGGGAGCCAACTAGCTTGGAAGGAACAGCCGAATGAGGTCTGGCATACCGCTGAACAGAGGAACGGGCCTTCTGTTCGACTGCGTACTATTAAAACGGGGTCCTACTAATCAAGAAGGGTCCGGCGTATCGCAAAACGGAGGAAACGGACTTGTGTTTGACCGCGTACGGTCGAAACGGAGTCCTATTGATCGGGAGGGGTGTGGCGTACCGCAAAATAGAGGAAACGGACTTGTGTTGGAGCGCCTATGGTCAAAATGGGGTCTTGTTCATCGGGAGGGGTGTGGCGTACCGCAAAATGGGACTCCATGGGCTATTGTTCATCCACTGTCGACTTCCTCCAGCCTCCACCAGCTAATGTTCATCCACGGGGTCCTGTTCATCCAGCCTCCACCGGCTACTATTCGTCCAGCCCTCCACAGGGTCCTGTTCATCCAACCTCCACCGGCTATTGTTCAACCAGCCCTCCACGGGGTCTTGTCCAACCAGCCCTCCACGGGGTCCTATTCAACCAGCCCTCCACGTGCGGGGTCCCTCCACCGGCTACTGTTCATCCACCCCCACCTCCTCGATCGGGGTCATGTTCATCCAGCGGCAACGACATCTACTACCACGGGATCCTGTTCATCCAACCCCCACCAGGAACTGTTCATCCAACCCCCACATGGAATTGTTCATCAAGAGGCAGCTTCGATCGGCTTCAGTTAGCAGCAGTAGCGAAGGAATCACTCGGGTTCAGTTAACAGCAATGGATCGATCGGGGTTCAGTAACATAGCTAGTGCAATCGCTCAGGTTCAGTTAGAGCCCAACGCCTCACTCGAGTTCAGTTAGAGCGCAACGTGTGCCTCGCACACACGCACGTACGTGTATATGAGAGAAATGCACAAACCTCTCCTTGCATCTCGGCCCTGACCACCCACCGTAACTGGGAACTCCCTAAAATTTTCCTCGCCCACGCTTCTACCATGATTTTTCCAGTCATGGACGGCCCAAAGAATGTCATGCAGGTGTGTCTCCAGCCCGCCCAGGACGAAAAGCCCATTTTCTGTCATGATTTTTTGTCATAGAAGTAGGAGCCCACCACATCTATGAGGATATCGGGTTTTGTCATAATTATCATCATAGAAGTGTCATAAGCATGACAGAAAAAATATTCGGCTTAAAATTTCATGAATGTGTCTTTTTTTGTAGTGGTGATCTCATCCGGGACTCCGAACAACATTCAGTCACCAAATCATATAACTCATATAACACTATATAGTCAACGAATGTTAAGCGTGCGGACCCTACGGGTTCGAGAACTATGTAGACATGACCAAGACACCTCTCCGGTCAATAATCAATAGCAGAACCTGGATGCCCAGATTGGCTCCTACATATTCTACGAAGATCTTTATCGGTCGAAGCTTATGACAACATACATAACCCCCTTTGTCTATCAGTATATTACTTGTCCGAGATTCGATCGTCGGTATCTTCATACCTAGTTCAATCTCGTTACCGGCAAGTCTCTTTACTCGTTCCGTAATACATCATCTTGTAACTAACTTCTTAGTCACTATGCTTGCAAGGCTTCTTATGATGTGTATTGCTGAGAGGGCCCAGCGATACCTCTCCGATACTCGGAGTGACAAATCCTAATCTCGGTCTATGCCAACTCAACAAACACCTTTGGAGATACCTGTAGAGCATCTTTATGATCACCCAGTTACGTTGTGATGTTTGATAGCACACAAGGTATTCCTCTGGTGTCTGGGAGTTGCATAATCTCATAGTCGAAGGAATATCTATTTGACATTAAGAAAGCGATTGCAATGAACTGAACGATCAATATGCTAAGCTAGTGGATGGGTCATGTCCATCACATCATTCTCCTAATGATGTGATCCCGTTATTAAATAACAACACATGTCTATGGTTAAGAAACCTTAATCATCTTTGATCAACGAGCTAGTCTAGTAGAGGCTTACTAGGAACATTGTATTTCTTTATGTATTCACACATGTATTTAAGTTTCCGATCAATACAATTCTAGCATGAATAATAAACCTTTATCATGTATATATATATATATATATATATATATATATATATGAAGAATACTTTTGTAAAGTAGATATGCACTTACCCAAAACCAACAATTATACATGAACATGACTTATACAGCAGTAGCAACACATATGCAACAACACTTATTCAGCAGCAGCCTCACATATCAGCAAGAGCAACACTTACACAACAGCAGCAGCAACACTTGTACAACACCGCAAATACAACATCACCAGCACTTATACATCAGCAACACTTATAAATCAGCAACACTCAGCCAACAACAACATATAATATAGGAAATTCAGGCCTCATACATGTAGCAATAACTTAGTAATTGGTCCAGCAAGTTCATAGCTATTACATGGAACAAAGAAACAACACTTAAGCACTTGAAACTACTCAAACGTTGTTCTTCTCATTAAGCATCAACAACCATTCATTCCTAAACTCCATGGGCAACTCCATAAATGCTTGAAATAAGCGTTCACTAAGGATGAGTTTACCATATGCTCGCAACATGTCTGAATGAGCCAAGTCTAGGATCTTTTCAAGGGCAGCATGGATTTCAAGAGGATGAGTAACCTTGGGCAGTTCTAGAGGCTCAAGTGATTTCAAAGCATATTGGAAGGAACCTTTCATGACTCCAAGCATGCACAAGATAGCATCACCTATTTGTTGCCTTTTTTGTGGCAATTCAGGAGAGGCTTCGACGCCTACTACATCTGGTTCTATTGGTTGCGCTTCAGTTTCAGCACCTGTCATTGCACCTTCACCGGTTGCATGATCTTTGGAGTATATTGTGCAAATTGCCTCCCAATTCTTCACTTCTTTGTTCTTGTAACAAGCTACCTTCACATTAGCCTTCATATACATATAAAGTAAATAACTTGCATGTATATATGTCATAGAATAAATTAATTAAACATCATTTTTTACCTTGACATATTTGTTCCACACATCGTCACTGTTTCAAGTTATATAGCTCTTTGGTTGTTTAGGGTTGTAGCTGACTTGATGCCCAGTCTTTCAAGTGATACCGAGTGGATCTAAATGGAGCTAGAAATCCAGGCCCATTCGTATAACCAGCATCAGCCAAGTAATATCTTCCTATTGGTAAACAAGTGAGTTAGGTTGGTTGTGACATACACAATTAGAGAGAACAAAAGGCCAAGAGAAAAAACCATACCATAAGGTACAACAAATGCATCTTGGCGATTAGTTCTCCGAAGGACTCTAGAGTCGGAAGCGGAACCCTCCCAGCCAGGTAAGACATACAGAAATTTCATGTTCCAGTCCACCACAGCAAGCATGTTAGTAGTGATATCTTGCTTTCTATTCTTGTACCTCCCTTGGGCAACCACTAGAACTAAAACATCTACATGACAGACATCTAGTGCTCCAAGTGCATCACCAAACCACTTCTATTTGTAATCATCGGGAGGTTGAACATTATCATCTGGAAGCTTAATGAACTCCCCATGCATAGATAGAATGGCATTTAAGACCGCGGAAAAGTGAGTACTTATAGTTCCCAAAGAACGCTTGTATGTGCCTCGAAGCGACCTCATTTTCAGTACATGTCCCACCACTAGCAAGAACATGACAACCTTTTCTTCACAGTCACATACACACTACCTCATAGACCACTCATCTCATGCAACACGGTGCACAAATCATGAAAGTTTCTTTTCGTTAAACGTAGTTGATCATAGCATGCCACTTCTGAGCCATCATACATATCTTTCAACAAGTACTTCCTAAGTGTGTATTTGTGCTCATCATCACTAAAACTAGCTGAAGAATGAGGTGCTCTCTGTGAAATAAGGTATGCCATTCCGAGAAGAACCGGTTCAAAGTAAAGTTCTGTCAAGATTATCCTTTTCCTCTTTCTCCTTTTGTTCCCTTCAGTTATGTAAGAAATCATGTTTACTTGATCTGACAACATGGAACTACACAATAATTAAATAATTAGGCATCAATCTTTTCTACAGCATATGAATCAACAACTTGCACATCCAATCAAGCATTAAATGGACAAAAGGAAAATTTCTGCAACTAGCAAGTTGGTTCAATAAATTACACATCCAATGCAAAAACAAATTGCACATCCAATCAAGCATCACACACCTAACAAAAGCAGCGATGGGTTCTTCAATTACCTTTGATCTTCCTGCTGAGGATCCATGCTCCAATCCAAACCTTCAGACCATCCACTAACTTCTTGTTCATCAGAAGGTAAAATAGATGAGTAAACAAACACATATGGGTGGGGATTAGAAGGGATTAGGGTTTCTTCATTAGGGTTAGGGATGGGGATAGGGGACGATGGCCATGGGGCTTGAGGAGAAGTGGCCATGGGGCTTGAGGAGAAGTGGCCATGGGGCTTGAGGAGAAGTGTCCATGGGGTGAGAGGTTGTCGTCAAATCCAACGAGGGAGGGGGGCAGTCAGACAACGGCCAGGGGCGACGACCGCGCGGGGAGGTGAGGGCGAGGGGTGGATGGCACGATGCACATGGCATAGATGAAGCGATGCATAAGGGGAGGAGTGGATCGGCCTGAAGGAAAAGAGAAGGAGGACGGGGGAGAGGGGCTGACCTGTGTCGTCGGGAGCTCCCGCACCTTTGTTCTCGCCTCCTGTGCCGCACCTTTGTTTCGCCTCCTCTCCCACTTGAGTGTGCCCTTTCCTTTCGTGGAGCGCGGTTGAAGCGATAAGTCGCGGGCTCATTCCCGAATACCGGCAAAAATCTAGCTCGACCCTCCAAATTCGGGAATAGAGATGAGGGCTTTCAGAGCGGGCCCTCAATATTTTGGGGCAATTTGGTGGACTCGATTCCCTGACCATCTGAACAGCGAAATTCAGGGAATTCAATGCCAGTATCAATATCTGGGCCTGAATATCAACATACAAACGAAGTGTGAAGGAAAACGCAGAAAAAAGAAAAAACGAACCAGTCCAACCAGTGGACAACGAAGAAGAAAAACATAATACAAAAACTGAGCAGGTGTCTGCTATAGCGATCCGACTGAGCGAACGCGCTAAGAAACCCGATTTCTGGGCCGACCCAAATGCGCGGACGCGAGAGACACAACCTAGTTAGGAACCGGTTGCAAAGCAACCTGTAATTGGAAGGTTAGGAGGACAGTGGTATCCCCAACCCACCAGAGTTTAAGTCCTAAACTTGACATTAGTGCTCGCATATTTCTAGATTTATTTCGGGCTTACCGGCGACGTTCGTTCTATGGTAGGAGATGTTCACGTCGACTACAAGGCCTCTGTGGGAACTTCGTCAATCTCAAGATGCTATGCCGACTCAGTCTCTCGGAGGTGCTTATAGGGGTAAGGTGTGCATGCGTGCGTGTGTTCATATGGATGAGTGTATGCTCGTGCATGTGAGCGAGTTTGATTGTACTGTTTCTAAAATATAGCTCCCGCAAAAAGTTTGGGCCTTGTTCTAAAAAGGAGATATTCTAGGCCGATGTAGGCCCATAATAATGAAAGCCCGACCCACCACAGACGAATTTAGGCCATGGGCTTGGTCCGAGCTGAGAATATGACTCCTCTTTCCACGTCTTCTTATTCCTTCTCATTTGCATCAGCCGGCGGTATCAAAACAGATGAAACCTCTCACCAAAGCAATTGAAGCAAATCACAACAAGCCATCCCACGAGAGGCTGAGTATAGGGGCACCCTAGCAAAACCTAGGGGAATGCAAGTGGAGAGGGGGAATCGCGTGGCTCATCCTGACCTGACGGCGGAAGATCAGCCGATCGTGAGGATAAATTGGACTCCAGCGGAAGATCGCCTGAGTATAGGGGTACCCTAGCAAAACCTAGGGGAACGCAAATGGAGAGGGGGAATCGCCTGGCTCGTGAGCCTCTCGTGTGTGCATGAATCCGTACGGGTGATATATATAGCTCCCGCAGAAAGTTTGGGCCTTGTTCTAGAAAGATGATATTTCAGGCCGATGTAGGCCCATGATAATAAAAGCCCAACCTACCACAGACGAAGTTGAGCCACGGGGTTGGTTCGTGCAAACAATATTTATCGCATTAAGCGATCGCGCGGGGAAGCCTCGCTAAAGCCTTTTCTCCCTCGTGTTGTCTTGGGCCGACCCATTTACATATGCAAATGTTCGTAAAAAGGAAATGCGAGATCCCTGGTCTATAGGTTGAAGACACGTTGCGCCAGCCACTCCGCTCGATATACTTTCATGGTAAGAACTAGGGGCACCACCTACTTGAGGCTACTCCATCCGTTTTCTTTCAGATTTTTCCTTTTTTATTTTATTTTGTTTCTTTTCTTTTTTTTCTTCTCCATTTTTCTGTCATTATTTTTCATTTTTTTGCATTTTATTTTTCTGCTCCATTTTTTGTTTGGTTTTCTTTCTTCCTCTCAGATTTTTGTTTTGGTTTTCTTTTTTCTTCTTTATTTTTCATTTTTCTTTTGTGTTTTCTTATGTTTGTTTTCATTTTCACTCCACATTTTTGTACATCTCAAAAACATTTTCTATAACAAGTGATCAACATTTTTTGTATACACATTCAGCATTGTCCGAGCGCTATTTCAATATTTTTCAAATGCTTGTTCAACATATTAACAGTTATTCAACATTCTTTCAAATACTTGGTCAACGTTTTCAAATACTTTTCAACAATTTTCAAATACCAGTTCAACATTTTTTAATACCTATTCAACATTTTTCAAATACTTTTTCAGTATTTTCAATACTTATTCAATATTTTCAAATTCTTGTTCACCATTTTAAATACTTGTCAACATTTTTCATATACTCGTTCAACATGTTTTAATGCCCGTTCAACAATTTTTTAATACCCATTCAACAATTTTCAAATACTTTTTCAACATTTTTAATACTTAATTTGTTCAACATTTTTTACTACTTATTTAATATTTTTTCAAATGAGTTTTTGAAGAGTTTTTTGTAATACACACACACACACACACACACACACACACACACACAGATATATATATATATATATATATATATATATATATATATATATATATATATATATATATATGTAATTTAAAGTATAAAGAACAGTACAAAAATAATAAAGGATGAGAACAGAAGACAGGAAAAAATACAAAAAAAAACAGGCTGTGGCTCCCGCGCGACTGGGCCGGCCCGTCTGGGGCTCGCCCTGACGCGAGCGCATCCACTCCTCTCGCGTAACGCGAGGAATAGGGGCGCCCTATGCGAGCTGGGAATATGTCTCCTCTTTCCACGTCGTCTTATTCCTTCTCATTTTGGATCAGCCGGCAGTATCGAAACAGATGAAACCTGTTACCAAGGCAACCGAGGCAAATCACAGCAAGACATCCCACGAGAGGCATAGCTAACAATCTGCACTTATCACGTGTAGTGGCACGAGAATCGATCCCTAATCCTCCAACTTAGCAGCAACACCACGCCACTTTCGCCACGACAAGCGATCGATGCCTCTTTTCTTTCCGGGACACAAGGATAAGTGATGCTCAATCTGTGAAGAGAAGATCGCGCCAGATCTCATTCAACTTTCGAGCAAGGATTCTGCAATCAGTTCAGAGATCAATCTGCCCGTGCCATCAAATCTCTGTCCTAGCTCTTTCGAGCTCATGCTAGTCACTGATCTCGTATGTAAACAGATGACTACCTATCCAAAAGAATACTACAGTACTACAGTAGTAAGATTGGTGAGATGAGTCTAGTATCATAATGTTAAATTTCGTAGAATTTTTGCTAAAACAGTCCAATGTATAGGTAGAGGACTGCTGATATCTAAAACATTGCCTGTCTATGAACATAGAGTGAGCATCACACTAGTGAGATGTCACCTGTCACTGACCCACTGCATCTAGGCTTCATTGTTAGCCCTTCCCATCGCCTCTTTTCCTCGGAGGAAAAAGAAGACGGGCAAAAGTTTGGGTAAAGGCGCTTAAATGCTGCGTGAAAGGCAGCAGATGCGAGGCAAATTTTGCTCGGTGTGGATAGACAGCGACGGACACCGAAGCTTGGAAGGAAAAATGTCAGTTGGTTTCTTAAACTTTGCTTGGATCATTGGATGTATGGCATCGCCAATTATTGCCGTGCGAGGTTGCAGCAGACGCATTATGCTGAAGGCGAGGCGCATTTGCTAGTGCCAGAAGTGAAACAAAAGAGAGGCGACGGAAACCACAGGACAAGAGAGACGGGCTCGAAATGAACAAAGTCGTCACCATAGGGAAGAAATGCAGCTTGGAGGTTGCACTTGGTTAGCATTCTGGTTGTAAAGAGAGATCCTGTATAAGCTAACGGTTTTCATGGGCTTTTTCCCCCGAAAAGAAGGTGGAAACCCTGGCTTCTACATCAATTTATTCACACAACCATGCTTGTTAAAGTTGATGTCAGGCGGTAAGCCCAAAATCATCTATAAGTGGAATACTCTCTGTTTTTATTTACTCTGCATATTAGCTTTGACCTAAGTCAAACTTTATAAAGTTTAACCAATTTATTCAACACAATTTAAACTTTCACAATATATATATATATATATATTATAAAAATATGTTGATTGATGGTTCTAATGGTATTGATTTGGTATCGTGGGTGTTAGTTATTTTTGTATAAACTTGCTTAAAGTTTAAAAAGTTTGACCCGAGACAAAGCTAATATGCAGAATAAAAACAAAGGGAGTACACAGAAAACAACTACAGCGGAACCATTACAAGATACGAATGTAACACGTATGATTATGTTGACTTCTTCCGCGACAATGTTCATGACACCGTCATCATAGAGACAACATCTTCAACAAGATTTTCATGGGTTGTTTTAGTCTCTCTTTTTTTGCATTGCCTCGAGAGAAGGGCCATGTGGGGTGTCAGACGGCGTGCAAGGTGGTCGTCGGAGGCAAGGAATGTTAGGAAGAGGAGGCAACAGCGGAGTGGAGGCAAACAAGCAAGAGAGAGGGGGTAAGGGAGACTGACCTCGCACAAGAGAGGAAATCCTTTGTTTAGAGTCTTGGTTTGACTCCCTAAATTTAAGAGAGAATAAATAATAATTCTTAAATATTTAAGGAGTTAAAGGTGTTGAGAGTTCAACCAAATATGGCGTAACTCCTCAAAAACAATTTTTAGAAGTTAAGACCTTTTAAACTTCAATTGGAGATGCCCTTAGAGTGTCTACAACCACAATGCATGAACCCGTCCCTTAAGCATCTACAGACAACGCTGGATCACCCCCTCAAATGTCTGTATCCACAACCATCTTTGTCGGAGTAAATGACCATGGGTAACCCTATCTGCTCCCCATGATATTTCAAGACATCCACTACAAGAAATATGTCAACTTGTGACCACCACTATTGGTCACTGAAAGGTCACAAATTTCCATTTACGACCTTTTTGTGACCAAAAACAGAAGGTCAAAAGCTGGCGGTCGTAAACTGACTATAGCGACCTTTCTTCTGGAATGGTTAAAGACGTTTACGACCAAAATATTCCTACTGTGGCGTTTTGGTCACTAGCAACCTCCCCAGGCCACGTAGGCATCCAGCGTGACAAGCTGATGTGGCACAAGATTCAGCCCGGTCCATTTCGGTGCTTTAGATGGGCCGAGCCCATTAATTCAGCCCATTTATTATTTGGCCAAACCCAATAAATCAGCCTATTTTTTATTTGCTTTCCTGGTAATTTTGGTCAGCCACATGGGCCAAACCCAACAATTCAGTCTTTTATTTTGCTACAACGTGGGCTTTTGGGCTCTAGAGTTTCAGATTTTATTTTTTTTAAGATAAGGATCCACTAGTATAATGGGTCCAAATTGTCAGGTTCTAATAAGTAGGTCCCAGTTGTTAGGATTATATTCCTCATATTTCAGCGATCCAATAAATATTTACACAATGCTTCAAATAGAGCACAACAAAATATCATGAAAACATAGTTCACGTCATGAATATAATCAAACAGAGCCAAACTTGGCACATTACAGTCAAACATGGTTCACATCAGAACTAGTTCACATCAGCTAACACAACTAAAAAATCAGAAAAAAAAACCTAGCTATCTAAGTATAACTAGCTCCAATAAGCTAGAACTCTAACTTCTTCGTCCTGGAGCTCATGGCGAAACATGAATGAAGGACAGCGTCTGCAAGTTATCAAACAAAATTGTTAGGAACAAAATAAAGGCAAATCTAACAGCACATTAACTTGTAGGCAGTCTGTGTGCATAAATAAGAGTAAAACAAGCAAAATGAGGCAAAATCAGTGAATACTAGTAACTAACAGCAGCGAGTAAAAACTACTCCAATCACATCAGGTTTACAATCCTATTAAATGTGACATTTTTATCATTTTTATCATTTACGCATGGAATGATTTGATTCAAGAGTACAGACTTGCTACACTATACAGGGGTAATTCAAGACAAGTTAACATAAGAAATTGACAAAATAAACATAAACAGGTGCAAATCAGTTAATTGAACATTCTGAACATCCAGTAAAAGAAGTAATTCAAGACAAGTTAATTTGTTGTCAAAGTAGAATTCTCCTACACGCTCTGCATCCGCAAGGAAAGTTCAATATCCTTCCCTTGGTAGTACTCAAATCAGCCCAAGACCAAGATAATTTTTAACAAAACTATAGAAGTTACTCCATGCTTTAACAAAAATACATAAACTATGAGAGTATTGATCATGTAACATAGCATAAGTAGTCACAGGATCAAAGAAAAACAAAACAAAATAATAGACAGCAAAGGTAAATGGTTCGGAAATAGGACTGTCTTTTTGGTAGTATTCTGATTAATCGAACACACAGCCAAGTACTAGCAAGTGAAACAGGATTCAGTAACTACTCATACAGGAAATCAAGATCACTGGGTAGCATACTAAGTATTCTCAATTAATTTCAGTGCATGACAAGACAAAAAGCATGGCATCAACAACATCAGCAGCAGCATACTACCATCGTAAATAGCAGCACAACAGCAACAGTAGGTAGTAGAAGTAGAAGAGTGAGGGCGCTATCGAGCACAGGGGCACGACCAGGAGTCGGGGAGGACGGGGCCGGAGTAGGTGAAGAGGCCATCATCCTCCTTGTGGTGCATGCCGGCCGTTGTGACGGCCTTGACTTGCTGGCCATCACCTGATTCTACACCCCCACCCGCTGCTCCGCCTGCAGGAATATATACCAATAAAACAAGGTAAAATGAGTAACCAACAGAGCACTTTCTGTATTACCAGAACAAAACTGAAATTCAAACAATAACATGGCCCTTGGTATGGAAACAATTCTGCAAGTATATACCAATAAAATGAGGTGAAATGAGAACCAACGGCACAATGTCCAAAAAAGGCCAGCAGGATGAAGCTATAGCTAGCTAGCTATGCACCATAGGTGTCTGTACGGCCAGGTCAGAAGAATAACACGGCTAACATAAGGAGCGACACAACAGTTGTTGTGCTACCACAGAAAAATTGGGATTCAAACCTACTGTAACTATCACTCCATCCATTATTTAAACTACCAAAACGTCTTTATATTGAGAAACATAGGTACTGGTTGCATATATAGACTAGTAGCAGTACTATGTGTGGCTTATTTAACAAGTCAAATAATTTTACTGTAGACAAGTTGCATATATAGACTAGTAGTAGTACTGTAATTTAACAGTGCCTAAAGCATACAAGAAACATATTGCAGTGTACTCTAGCCCAAACGAATTCCCACCCATGCCTTGTTTCAGATTAGACACTTTCTTACAACTAAATTCCAGATACAATTGGTTTAAGCTCCATGTGTACTAATTAAGAAGGAGCCATATGCCTAGACCCTGAACCTTGAAGAAAGCAGTACAAAATAACTGAATACTGATCATAGAATGCACAAGGTGGTTACAGATCCAAGTGTTAACTGACAATTTCTCAATAAAGTTTCTGTACAACAGCACAAGGTGGTTAACACAAAGGGGAAACAAAGAATTAACATGGCAGCAGAGCAAACCAATACAGCTTGCAACTAATAAGCACAGGATATTGCTTGGCAAATCAATTAAGCTCTGGTTAATTATTAAGCGGTGATAATTTCTTATTTGCACGTTCATGTTGATAAGCAAGTTCTAGTGTTCTACTGAACAATGACATGTCATTCGCTACGCATCTATACGTGAGACAAAAGTTGAAGGCAGGAAGCATGATGGATGGATGTATATGCGTAACTGAATCCAGGGGAAATGCCGTAAGGAGGCGGAGGGCGTGACAGCGGCGTTCATGTGCGCGCCGGAGATGTGGCCGGTGGCGTAGATCACTGCAGTGACAATGAGGCCGCCGACGACGGAGTGGCCGAGCTGGGATACGCGCATCACATCAGCGTCATAGATGGACGTCGCCCCGCACATCACGAACACCAGCAGGAACGTCGCCACCACCTCCAATATCACCTGCACACACGCAAGAACCCCTCAGACTGGATACTCAAACTTGTATCTTTGAACCCTATTAATCAACTTCAATTTGCAATTTTAAAACTGTGCACGCGTCGACCAGAGGACGACCGGCGAGGTCCCCAAATGGAAGAGGAGCGACGGGAGAGGGAGGTGCCCAGGCACGTACCTTGGTGCGCGGAGCTGCCGCTGGCGAGCAGGGGGCGGAGAGGATGGCGCCACGGTGTGCTCGCGGCCCTGCGTGATCCGCCGCTTGCATGCCGCTTACATAGCTTCAGAGACAAACGAGTGTGGCGGTGGCAGGGGACGCCGGACGCGCAGGCGATGGAGGATCTGGAGGCGGCGACTGCTTTGCTGCCACTACTGTCGCGCTCGATCTGCTGCATAGCCGGGGCAGGGGGAGAAGGGGGCGGACGATCTGGTCGAAGGGGGCGGCTGATCTGGTCTGAGGGGAGGATGGAGCGGAAGGGACGGGGTCGCGGTGGTGTGCTAGGAGCCGCAGATTGCCGCCGGAAGTCGCCGGGATCGGCCACCGTAGGTGGCGACGGTGAGGAGTCGTGATGAGAGAGAGATGGGGTTCGCAAGAGGATGGGGGTGTCGTGGGAGGTAGGGGAGACCGGAGACGGGCAATCAGGTCGCCGGTGGAGCAAGGTGGCTGCCAGATCGGCGGCGGTGGGAATCACGGAATGAGGGGCGGCCTCGATCAGATCTGGGGGAAGGGTGGGTGGGTGGGTTGTGGAGTTGGGGGAGGAGAGGGAGTGTGAGAAGGTGGAGAAGAGAGCGAGGGGCTGGCGGGGAGGGTGCGGCGTCGCGAGAAAGAAGACGGCGGGAAGGAAGGGGACGGGATCGAGAGGAGCTCCGCCGGATCGAGAAGGGCGCGATGTAGGAGAAGAGAGCGAGGGGAAGAAAGGAGGCGGGGGGTGGATGGAAAATGACCACAGAGCTAGGGTTTCGGGGTTAGTGTGGAAGGGCTGAGGACTACCGTTTGATCCCCGAGTATCCGACGGTGTCTGATGCACGATCCGCGTGAGATGTCCACGGACCAATCAGAAAGTAGTACCACATTATGACCATTTAAATTGGTCGTGGTTGACTAAAAATAGCGTGTTAAAATCATATCAACTATTTTATAACCTGAAAATTCAAAAAGGAAATGGAAAACCTTCTCATTGTGTCACCAAGTGTGAATAAGTTCTTAGGAAAAATAACAAACATGAAATAAGATAAATATCTTTAAAAATGTGTCGTGAAAAATGAGTTTTTTGGCAAAAGAAATATTTTCCATTTTCCGAGTGCCCAAAATGAGTTTTTTGTGAAGGACCTACCATATATTTGTTTCAAAATTGTACCAAATCAATTTTATAAAATACTAGGACATATTTAATGCACAATTGACCAAATGGTCGGGTGTCAAAAGTTTCGAGCCACCTCTCGTGAAAAAGACAAATTTCCGCTGATTCAGTAGGAAGCGGGTAAAGTTTGAACTGCAGCTGCCTCATAGTTTGGTATTTATTTTTTCCAAAAATCATTTCTAGGTACATAAGTACCTATTTAATCAGAGAAACACCAAAAAAATTCCAAGATTCAACCATTAGCTAGGAACGGTCATTCCCGCCTTTTTGACCGCATTTTGAAACGGGCATAAAAAATTCAAAAAAAGTCAAAAAATTGGGAAACCTTCGCATTGTATCATGATATGTGCCCAAGTTCCCATGAAAAATAATAAACTTGTAATACGGAAATTATTTAAAAAAAGTGTTATCAGAAACGAGCTATCACGTGTGGAGATCAATGGCTTTCAAGCCAAATGATCAATCTTATGGCCACATTCATGGCATAGTTTGTTCAAATGATCTCATATTGTGCACAAGGGTGCATATTAGAATGGCAAACAATGTTGCATAAGGAAGTTTTCATTTTCTTTGGACGAAAAAACCATTTTTCATTTTCCGAGTGCCAGAAAGGAGGGTTTTTGGTGAAGGAACTACCAAATAATTGTTGCAAAATTGGACCAAATCATTTTTATAAAATACTAGGACATATTTAATGCACAATTAACCAAATGGTTGGGTGTAAAAAGTTTTGATCCACCTCTCGTGAAAAAGACAAATTTCCGCCGATTCAGTTGGAAGCGGGTCAAATTTGAACTGCAGCTGCCTCATAGTTTGCTATTTATTTTTTCCAAAAATCATTTCTAGGTACATAAGTATCTATTTAATCAGAGAAACACCAACAAAATTCCAAGATTCAACAACTAGCTAGGAACGGTCATTCCCGCCGTTTTGACCGCATTTTGAAACGGGCATAAAAAATTCAAAAAAATCAAAAAATTGGGAAACCTTCGCATTGTGTCATTATATGTGGCCAAGTTCCCAGGAAAATAACAAACTTGTAATACGGCAATTATTTTAAAAAAGTGTTCTCAGAAATGAGCTATCATCTCTCAAGATTCATGGCTTTCAAGGCAAATGATCAAACTTATGGCCACATTCGTGGCATAGTTTGTTCAAATGATCTCATATTGTGCACAAGGGTGCATATTGGAAAGGCAAACAATGTTGCCTAAGGAAGTTTTCATTTTCTTTGGACGAAAAAACCATTTTTCATTTTTCGAGTGCCCGAAAGGAGGTTTTTTTGTGAAGGAACTACCAAATAATTGTTGCAAAATTGGACCAAATCATTTTTATAAAATACTAGGACTTATTTAATGCACAATTGACCAAATGGTTGGGTGTAAAATGTTTTGATCCACCTCTCGTGAAAAAGACAAATTTCCACCGATTCAGTTGGAAGCGGGTCAAATTTGAACTGCAGCTGCCTCATAGTTTGCTATTTATTTTTCCAAAAATCATTTCTAGGCACATAAGTATCTATTTAATCATAGAAACACCAATAAAATTCCAAGATTCAACCATTAGCTAGGAACGGCCATTCCCGCCGTTTTGACCGCATTTTGAAACGGGCATAAAAAATTCAAAAAAAATCAAAAAATTGGGAAACATTCGCATTGTGTCATGATATGTGGCCAAGTTCCCGGGAAAAATAATAAACTTGTAATATGGAAATTATTTTAAAAAAGTGTTATCAGAAACGAGCTATCACATGTGGAGATCAATGGCTTTCAAGCCAAATGATCAATCTTATGGCCACATTCATGGCATAGTTTGTTCAAATGATCTCATATTGTGCACAAGGGTGCATATTAGAATGGCAAACAATGTTGCATAAGGAAGTTTTCATTTTCTTTGGACGAAAAAACCATTTTTCATTTTCCGAGTGCCCGAAAGGAGGTTTTTTTGTGAAGGAACTACCAAATAATTGTTGCAAAATTGGACCAAATCATTTTTCTAAAATACTAGGACATATTTAATGCACAATTGACCAAATGGTTGGGTGTAAAAAGTTTTGATCCACCTCTCGTGAAAAAGACAAATTTCCGCCGATTTAGTTGGAAGCGGGTCAAATTTGAACTGCAGCTGCCTCATAGTTTGCTATTTATTTTTTCAAAAAATCATTTCTAGGTACATAAATATCTATTTAATCAAAGAAACACCAATAAAATTCCAAGATTCAACCACTAGCTAGGAACGGTCATTCCCGCCGTTTTGACCGCATTTTGAAACGGGTATAAAAAATTCAAAAAAATCAAAAAATTGGGAAACCTTCGCATTGTGTCATCATATGTGTCCAAGTTCATAGGAAAAATAACAAACTTGTAATACAGCAATTATTTTAAAAAAAATATTCTCAGAAACGAGCTATCATGTGTGGAGATCAATGGCTTTCAAGCCAAATGATCAATCTTATGGCCACATTCATGGCATAGTTTGTTCAAATGATCTCATATTGTGCACAAGGGTGCATATTGGAATGGCAAACAATGTTGCCTAAGGAAGTTTTCATTTTCGTTGGACGAAAAAAGCATTTTCCATTTTTTGAGTGCCCGAAAGGAGGTTTTTTTGTGAAGGAACTACCAAATAATTGTTGCAAAATTGGACCAAATCATTTTTATAAAATACAAGGCCATATTTAATGCACAATTGACAAAATGGTTTGGTGTAAAAAAAATATGATCCACCTCTCGTGAAAAAGACAAATTTCCGCCGATTCAGCTGGAAGCGGGTAAAATTTGAACTGCAGCTGCCTCATAGTTTGCTATTTATTTTTTCCAAAAATCATTTCTAGGTAATAAGGACCTATTTAATCATAAAATGCATGGTTTGGTGGCGATACGTCGAGGTTTGAGCGGTGGCCGAGGGCCTCAACTCTAGAGCGCGTAAACTCGCATACCCGTCGCGTGGTCACCACGTGACCGTAATGTTGCCATGTGTTCTGGGCGGCTTAGGCATGTCTAGTAGGTTGGGCACTCCCCAAGTTGGTGCTAGGAAGAAAATTACAACATAATATTCTCACGAGAAGACCGATCGATGCTCAAACATGAATTAGCAGCCAAGTGTTTGATTAGTAGTACGGGAAATGCACATGGCCAATGGGCGTGAGTTTTGGCTGAGGATGATCATCTACTAAGGAGAATGTCTTCACAAATTTTTAGCTCAAAAGGAGGATCGTAGGTGGTACTTGCTTTGCAAAGTACCACGCTAGACAAAAATATGAATGTTGAAGTTGGGCTCAAAATAATGAATGGATTGAGCTGAAATTTTGTGGAGGATGGTTATTTGGGCATAGGAAAGCACTATAGAAAATTGATACCATTTGGACATGCCAAAGTAGTACTTCCTTCACAATGCTCTTCTATGGACAGAAACTTGGGAAAACTAGTGAGAGAGATTGGATGAATGAAATGAGCTCAAAATTGGTGTAGGTAAGTTACTTAGGTATGGTCATGCGCTGGTCAATTTTCAGATCGTTTGGGTAAGCCTAGCTAGTACTTACTTCACAAAGCTTCTCTCGAGGTAGAAACTTTGGAAATTTCCCGAGAAAGATTTACTAGGAAAAATTGAGCTGAATATTATCATGTGACAATGATTTGGGTATGGAAGAGTGCCCGAAAAGTTTGAGGGTAATAGGAGGGGTCTATATAACACTTGCTTTGCAACGTGCCAATTTGGCCATAAAATATAAATTGAACCTGGGCTCACATAGATGATTTGACTGAGCTGCAATTTGGAGGAGGGTGATAATTGTTGGGTTTCGTAGTAATTTCAAAAAATTTCCTACGCACACACAGGATCATGTGATGCATAGCAACGAGGGGAGAGTATTGTCTACGTACCCAATGCAGACCGACTGCGGAAGCGATGACACGACGTAGAGGAAGTAGTCGTACGTCTTCACGATCCAACCGATCAAGTACCGAAACTACGGCACCTCCGAGTTCGAGCACACGTTCAGCTCGATGACGATCCCCGGACTCCGATCCAGCAAAGTGTCGGGGAAGAGTTTCGTCAGCACGACGGCGTGGTGACGATCTTGATGAACTACAGCAGCAGGGCTTCGCCTAAACTCCGCTACAGTATTATCGAGGAATATGGTGGCAGGGGGCACCGCACACGGCTAAGGAATAGATCACGTGGATCAACTTGTGTCAACTTGTGTGTTTAGAGGTGCCCCTGCCTCCGTATATAAAGGAGGAGAGGAGGGGAGGCTGGCCGGCCAAAGGGGGGAGGCGCAGGAGAGTCCTACTCCCTCTGGGAGTAGGATTCCCCCTCCAATCCTAGTCCAACTAGGATTCCTCGGAGGGGAAAAGAGGAGGAGGGGGCCGGCCACCTCTCCTAGTCCTAATAGGACTAGGGGAAGGGGGGGGGGGGCGCAGCCCATCTAGGGCAGCCCCTTCTCTTTTCCACTAAGGCCCACTATGGCCCAAATAGCTCCCGGGGGGTTCCGGTAACCCTCCCGGTATTCCGGTAAAATCCCGATTTCACCCGGAACACTTCCGATATCCAAATATAGGCTTCCAATATATCAATCTTTACGTCTCGACCATTTCGAGACTCCTCGTCATGTCCGTGATCACATCCGGGACTCCGAACAACCTTCGGTACATCAAAATGCATAAACTCATAATATAACTGTCATCGTAACCTTAAGCGTGCGGACCCTACGGGTTCGAGAACAATGTAGACATGACCGAGACACGTCTCTGGTCAATAACCAATAGCGGGACCTGGATGCCCATATTGGCTCCTACATATTCTACGAAGATCTTTATCGGTCAGACCGCATAAGAACATACGTTGTTCCCTTTGTCATCGGTATGTTACTTGCCCGAGATTCGATCGTCGGTATCCAATACCTAGTTCAATGTCGTTACCGGCAAGTCTCTTTACTCGTTCCGTAATACATCATCTCACAACTAACATATTAGTTGTAATGCTTGCAAGGCTTATGTGATGTGTATTACCGAGAGGGCCCAGAGATACCTCTCCGACAATCGGAGTGACAAATCCTAATCTCGAAATATGCCAACCCAACATCGACCATTGGAGACACCTGTAGTACTCCTTTATAGTCACCCATTTACGTTGTGACGTTTGGTAGTACCCAAAGTGTTCCTCCGGTAAACGGGAGTTGCATAATCTCATAGTCATAGGAACATGTATAAGTCATGAAGAAAGCAATAGCAACATACTAAACGATCGGGTGCTAAGCTAATGGAATGGGTCATGTCAATCAGATCATTCTGCTAATGATGTGACCTCGTTAATCAAATAACAACTCATTGTTCATGGTTAGGAAACATAACCATCTTTGATTAACGAGCTAGTCAAGTAGAGGCATACTAGTGACACTTTGTTTGTCTATGTATTCACACACATGTATTATGTTTCCGGTAAATACAATTCTAGCATGAATAATAAACATTTATCATGATTATAAGGAAATAAATAATAACTTTATTATTGCCTCTAGGGCATATTTCCTTCAGTCTCCCACTTGCACTAGAGTCAATAATCTAGATTACATTGTAATGATTCTAACACCCATGGAGCCTTGGTGCTGATCATTTTTTGCTCGTGGAAGAGGCTTAGTCAATGGGTCTGCAACATTCAGATCCGTATGTATCTTGCAAATCTCTATGTCTCCCACCTGGACTAGATCCCGGATGGAGTTGAAGCGTCTCTTCATGTGTTTGGTCCTTTTGTGAAATCTGGATTCCTTTGCCAAGGCAATTGCACCAGTATTGTCACAAAAGATTTTCATTGGACCCGATGCACTAGGTATGACACCTAGATCGGATATGAACTCCTTCATCCAGACTCCTTCATTTGCTGCTTCCGAAGCAGCTATGTATTCCGCTTCACATGTAGATCCCGCTTCAACGCTTTGTTTAGAACTGCACCAACTGACAGCTCCACCGTTTAATGTAAACACGTATCCGGTTTGCGATTTAGAATCGTCTGGATCAGTGTCAAAGCTTGCATCAACGTAACCTTTTACGGTGAGCTCTTTGTCACCTCCATATACGAGAAACATATCCTTAGTCCTTTTCAGGTATTTCAGGATGTTCTTGACCGCTGTCCAGTGATCCACTCCTGGATTACTTTGGTACCTCCCTGCTAAACTTATAGCAAGGCACACATCAGGTCTGGTACACAGCATTGCATACATGATAGAGCCTATGGCTGATGCATAGGGAACATCTTTCATATTCTCTCTATCTTCTGCAGTGGTCGGGCATTGAGTCTTACTCAATTTCACACCTTGTAATACAGGCAAGAATCCTTTCTTTGCTTGATCCATTTTGAATTTCTTCAAAATCTTGTCAAGGTATGTGCTTTGTGAAAGTCCAATTAAGTGTCTTGATCTATCTCTATAGATCTTAATGCCTAATATGTAAGCAGCTTCACCGAGGTCTTTCATTGAAAAACTTTTATTCAAGTATCCCTTTATGCTATCCAGAAATTCTATATCATTTCCAATCAGTAATATGTCATTCACATATACTTATCAGAAATGTTGTAGAGCTCCCACTCACTTTCTTGTAAATACAGGCTTCTCCGAAAGTCTGTATAAAACCAAATTCTTTGATCACACTATCAAAACGTTTATTCCAACTCCGAGAGGCTTGCACCAGTCCATAAATGGATCGCTGGAGCTTGCACACTTTGTTAGCTTCCTTTAGATCGACAAAACCTTCTGGTTGCATCATATACAACTCTTCTTCCAGAAATCCATTCAGGAATGCAGTTTTGACATCCATCTGCCAAATTTCATAATCATAAAATGCGGCAATTGCTAACATGATTCTGACAGACTTAAGCATCGCTACGGGTGAGAAGGTCTCATCGTAGTCAATCCCTTGAACTTGCCGAAAACCTTTTGCGACAAGTCGAGCTTTGTAGATAGTAACATTACCATCAGCGTCAGTCTTCTTCTTCAAGATCCATTTATTCTCAATTGCTTGCCGATCATCGGGCAAGTCAACCAAAGTCCACACTTTGTTCTCATACATGGATCCCATCTCAGATTTCATGGCTTCAAGCCACTTTGCGGAATCTGGGCTCACCATCGCTTCTTCATAGTTCGTAGGTTCATCATGATCTAGTAGCATGACCTCCAGAACAGGATTACCGTACCACTCTGGTGCGGATCTTACTCTGGTTGATCTACGAGGTTCAGTAGTATCTTGATCTGAAGTTTCATGATCATTATCATTGGCTTCCTCACTAACTGGTGTAGGTGTCACTGAAACAGTTTTCTGTGATGAAATACTTTCCAGTAAGGGAGCAGGTACAGTTACCTCGTCAAGTTCTACTTTCCTCCCACTCACTTCTTTCGAGAGAAACTCCTTCTCTAGAAATGATCCATTCTTAGCAATGAATGTCTTGCCTTCGGATCTGTGATAGAAGGTGTACCCAACAGTTTCCTTTGGGTATCCTATGAAGACACATTTCCCCGATTTGGGTTCGAGCTTATCAGGTTGAAGCTTTTTCACATAAGCATCGCAGCCCCAAACTTTAAGAAACGACAACTTTGGTTTCTTGCCAAACCACAGTTCATAAGGTGTCGTCTCAACGGATTTTGATGGTGCCCTATTTAACGTGAATGCGGCCGTCTCTAAAGCATATCCCCAAAATGATAGCGGTAAATCAGTAAGAGACATCATAGATCGTACCATATCTAGTAAAGTACGATTACGACGTTCGGACACACCATTACGCTGTGGTGTTCCGGGTGGCGTGAGTTGCGAAACTATTCCACAGTTTTTCAAATGTACACCAAACTCGTAACTCAAATATTCTCCTCCACGATCAGATCGTAGAAACTTTATTTTCTTGTTACGATGATTTTCAACTTCACTCGGAAATTCTTTGAACTTTTCAAATGTTTCAGACTTATGTTTTATTAAGTAGATATACCCATATCTGCTTAAATCATCTGTGAAGGTGAGAAAATAACGATATCCGCCACGAGCCTCAATATTCATCGGGCCACATACATCGGTATGTATGATTTCCAACAAATCTGTTGCTCTCTCCATAGTACCGGAGAACGGTGTTTTAGTCATCTTGCCCATGAGGCACGGTTCGCAAGTACCAAGTGATTCATAATCAAGTGGTTCCAAAAGTCCATCAGCATGGAGTTTCTTCATGCGCTTTATACCGATATGACCTAAACGACAGTGCCACAAATAAGTTGCACTTTCGTTATCAACTCTGCATCTTTTGGCTTCAACATTATGAATATGTGTATTACTACTATCGAGATTCAATAAGAATAGACCACTCTTCAAGGGTGCATGACCATAAAAGATATTACTCATATAAATAGAACAACCATTATTCTCTGATTTAAATGAATAACCGTCTCGCATTAAACAAGATCCAGATATAATGTTCATGCTCAACGCTGGCACCAAATAACAATTACTTAGGTCTAATATTAATCCCGAAGGTAGATGTAGAGGTAGCATGCCGACTGCGATCACATCGACTTTGGAACCGTTTCCCACGCGCATCGTCACCTCGTCCTTTGCCAGTGCCCGCTTATTCCGTAGTCCCTGTTTCGAGTTGCAAATATTAGCAAAAGAACCAGTATCAAATACCCAGGTGCTACTGCGAGCTCTAGTAAGGTACACATCAATAACATGTATATCACATATACCTTTGTTCACCTTGCCATCCTTCTTATCCGCCAAATACTTGGGGCAGTTCCGCTTCCAGTGACCAGTCTGCTTGCAGTAGAAGCACTCAGTTTCAGGCTTAGGTCCAGACTTGGGTTTCTTCTCTTGAGCAGCAACTTGCTTGCCGTTCTTCTTGAAGTTCCCCTTTTTCTTCCCTTTGCCCTTTTTCTTGAAACTAGTGGTCTTGTTAACCATCAACACTTGATGCTCCTTCTTGATTTCTACCTCCGCAGCTTTCAGCATTGCGAAGAGCTCGGGAATAGTCTTGTTCATCCCTTGCATATTATAGTTCATCACGAAGCTCTTGTAGCTTGGTGGCAGTGATTGGAGAATTCTGTCAATAACGCAATCATCCGGAAGATTAACTCCCAATTGAATCAAGTGATTATTATACCTAGACATTTTGAGTATATGCTCACTGACAGAACTGTTCTCCTCCATCTTGCAGCTATAGAACTTATTGGAGACTTCATATCTCTCAATTCGGGCATTTGCTTGAAATATTAACTTCAACTCCTGGAACATCTCATATGCTCCATGACGTTCAAAACGTCGTTGAAGTCCCGATTCTAAGCCGTAAAGCATGGCACACTGAACTATCGAGTAGTCATCAGCTTTGCTCTGCCAGACGTTCATAACATCTGGTGTAGCTCCAGCAGCAGGCCTGGCACCCAGCGGTGCTTCCAGGACGTAATTTTTCTGTGCAGCAATGAGGATAATCCTCAAGTTACGGACCCAGTCCGTGTAATTGCTACCATCATCTTTCAACTTTGCTTTCTCAAGGAACGCATTAAAATTCAACGGAACAATAGCACGAGCCATCTATCTACAATCAACATAAACAAGCAAGATACTATCAGGTACTAAGTTCATGATAAATTTAAGTTCAATTAATCATATTATTTAAGAACTCCCACTTAGATAGACATCCCTCTAATCCTCTAAGTGATTACGTGATCCAAATCAACTAAACCATGACCGATCATCACGTGAGATGGAGTAGTTTTCAATGGTGAACATCGTTATGTTGATCATATCTACTATATGATTCACGCTCGACCTTTCGGTCTCCGTGTTCCGAGGCCATATCTGCATATGCTAGGCTCGTCAAGTTTAACCTGAGTATTCTGCATGTGCAATACTGGCTTGCACCCGTTGTAGATGGACGTAGAGCTTATCACACCCGATCATCACGTGGTGTCTGGGCATGACGAACTTTGGCAACGGTGCATACTCAGGGAGAACACTTCTTGATAATTTAGTGAGAGATCATCTTATAATGCTACCGTCAATCAAAGCAAGATAAGATGCATAAAAAGATAAACATCACATGCAATCAATATAAGTGATATGATATGGTCATCATCATCTTGTGCTTGTGATCTCCATCTCCGAAGCACCGTCATGATCACCATCGTCACCGGCGCGACACCTTGATCTCCATCGTAGCATCGTTGTCGTCTCGCCAATCTTATGCTTCCACGACTATCACTACCGTTTAGTAATAAAGTAAAGCATTACATCGCGATTGCATTGCATACAATAAAGTGACAACCATATGGCTCCTGCCAGTTGCCGATAACTCGGTTACAAAACATGATCATCTCATACAATAAAATTCAGCATCATGCTTTGACCATATCACATCACAACATGCCCTGCAAAAACAAGTTAGACGTCCTCTACTTTGTTGTTGCATGTTTTACGTGGCTGCTACGGGCTTAAGTAAGAACCAATCTCACCTTCGCATCAAAACCACAACGATAGTTTGTCAAATAGACTCCGTTTTAACCTTCGCAAGGACCGGGCGTAGCCATACTTGGTTCAACTAAAGTTGGAGAGACAGTCGCCCGCAAGCCATCTCTGTGCAAAGCACGTTGAGGGAACCGGTCTCGCGTAAGCGTACGCGTAAGGTTGGTCCGGGTCATCTCGTCCGACAATACCGCCGAACCAAAGTATGACATGCTGGTAGGCAGTATGACTTGTATCGTCCACAACTCACTTGTGTTCTACTCGTGCATATAACATCAACATAAATAACCTAGGCTCTGATACCACTGTTGGGTTTCGTAGTAATTTCAAAAAATTTCCTACGCACACACAGGATCATGTGATGCATAGCAACGAGGGGAGAGTATTGTCTACGTACCCAACGCAGACCGACTGCGGAAGCGATGACACGACATAGAGGAAGTAGTCGTACGTCTTCACGATCCAACCGATCAAGTACCGAAACTACGGCACCTCCGAGTTCGAGCACACATTCAGCTCGATGACGATCCCCGGACTCCGATCCAGCAAAGTGTCGGGGAAGAGTTTCGTCAGCACGACGGCGTGGTGACGATCTTGATGAACTACAGCAGCAGGGCTTCGCCTAAACTCCGCTACAGTATTATCGAGGAATATGGTGGCAGGGGGCACCGCACACGGCTAAGGAATAGATCACGTGGATCAACTTTTGTCAACTTGTGTGTTTAGAGGTGCCCCTGCCTCCGTATATAAAGGAGGAGAGGAGGGGAGGCTGGCCGGCCAAGGGGGGGAGGCGCAGGAGAGTCCTACTCCCTCTGGGAGTAGGATTCCCCCTCCAATCCTAGTCCAACTAGGATTCCTCGGAGGGGAAAAGAGGAGGAGGGGGCCGGCCACCTCTCCTAGTCCTGATAGGACTAGGGGAAGGGGGGGCGCAGCCCATCTAGGGCAGCCCCTTCTCTTTTCCACTAAGGCCCACTATGGCCCAAATAGCTCCCGGGGGGTTCCGGTAACCCTCCCGGTATTCCGGTAAAATCCCGATTTCACCCGGAACACTTCCGATATCCAAATATAGGCTTCCAATATATCAATCTTTACGTCTCGACCATTTCGAGACTCCTCGTCATGTCCGTGATCACATCCGGGACTCCGAACAACCTTCGGTACATCAAAATGCATAAACTCATAATATAACTGTCATCGTAACCTTAAGCGTGCGGACCCTACGGGTTCGAGAACAATGTAGACATGACCGAGACACGTCTCTGGTCAATAACCAATAGCGGGACCTGGATGCCCATATTGGCTCCTACATATTCTACGAAGATCTTTATCGGTCAGACCGCATAACAACATACGTTGTTCCCTTTGTCATCGGTATGTTACTTGCCCGAGATTCGATCGTCGGTATCCAATACCTAGTTCAATCTCGTTACCAGCAAGTCTCTTTACTCGTTCCGTAATACATCATCTCACAACTAACATATTAGTTGTAATGCTTGCAAGGCTTATGTGATGTGTATTACCGAGAGGGCCCAGAGATACCTCTCCGACAATCGGAGTGACAAATCCTAATCTCGAAATATGCCAACCCAACATCGACCATTGGAGACACCTGTAGTACTCCTTTATAGTCACCCATTTACATTGTGACGTTTGGTAGTACCCAAAGTGTTCCTCCGGTAAACGGGAGTTGCATAATCTCATAGTCATAGGAACATGTATAAGTCATGAAGAAAGCAATAGCAACATACTAAACGATCGGGTGCTAAGCTAATGGAATGGGTCATGTCAATCAGATCATTCTGCTAATGATGTGACCTCGTTAATCAAATAACAACTCATTGTTCATGGTTAGGAAACATAACCATCTTTGATTAACGAGCTAGTCAAGTAGAGGCATACTAGTGACACTTTGTTTGTCTATGTATTCACACACATGTATTATGTTTCCGGTAAATACAATTCTAGCATGAATAATAAACATTTATCATGATTATAAGGAAATAAATAATAACTTTATTATTGCCTCTAGGGCATATTTCCTTCAATAATTTGGGCATATGAAGAAACTGTATAAATTTCATGTCATTTAGAGATATAAAAAAGGTACTTCCTTCACAATGCTTCTAGGTGGACAAAAACTTTGGAAATTTCTCGAGGAAGATTTGCTAGGCAAATGGAGCTGAATTTTGTCATGCGGTAATGATTTGGATAGGAAAGAGTGCCCAAAAATTCGTAGGGCAATCAAGAATATATAAATAGCACTTCCTTCATAAAGTGTTGTTGTGAACATAATAGGAAAATGAATATTGTTGAATTAGTTTTGAACTAGGCAAGGAAGGATTTTTACATATTTGATGAGGATATGACCCAAAGAATTTATGAGGTTTTTTGGGGAATTTTGGGAATGATAGAAATATAGGTTGCTTCACAACCTAGGGCAAAAACTGCCACATGGACATGACACATAGGCAAAACTGATGAGATGGCGCCTAGTCATCACAACCCACCACAATCTACAAGGTTATGACCATCTATATTGGTCATTAACAACTAGAAATAAGGCAGCGGACTAGCACTGTTTGCTTTCTGACCATTTCGTGTAAGGAAATTACGACCTTTCTGACCAAAATGGTCGCAATGGTTTAGGGTTTGAAGCCCCCTGAACAGCTTTTGACCAATTGGTCTAAAATGGTCATAAATTTATGACCAATTCTTCGAGGGTCACTGACAGAAGGTCATAAGTTGACATATTTCTAGTAGTGATCGGGGCCAGCTGCGCCCCTCAAGCATCGAAGACAAGGGACCGCCTTCTTGTGGCCGGCTGGTCCGAACGACCGGCCGCTAGAAGGCGGCGAGGCCCGAAGAGCGGCCCTGACGCAGGCCGACTCCTAGCAGGCGGCCCACCCTCGCTCCCTCAAAGTTTGCACCCACATAACAACGACGAGACGGGGCGTGGCTACAGTACAGCCTGCCACCTCCAAATCCAGGAATGCGCGTGGCCACATTGTAACGTACCGGGTGGCCATCCCTAGCCCGGCGCAACACTGTTGCCACGCTGCCTATGTCGTCATCCATGGCAGAGGGAGCCATGCTCCCATGACGGGTTGTCGATACGGCCCGCAGGCAGTGGGCCCTATCTATTCGTGAGATGCCAGAAGGCGGCGAGCCCTGACCAATCGGCATAGGGGGAGGCCGACTCCCAGCAGTCGACCCTCCCCTTCCCTTGAAGTTTGTGCACCATTAACCAGATAAGACAAGGTGTGGCTACAGTGAGCGCCCGCTAGGTGGCGGTACTGTAGCCACGCTCTCCTCGACCAAGCCCTCGTCATCAAAGGCAAGGCACAGTGATGAGCAGCCGACAGGACCCACAAGCGGCGGGCCCTACCTGTCGGCCGAGAGCCCGGCAGCCGGTGGGACACACCAGACGGCGGGCCCCAGCAGCCGGTGGAGAAGCCGGCGACTAGAGACACAGACAGCCCAGGCCTACACCCGGCCAGGGCATCCCCTGGGGGTAGGCCTATATAAACCCCCCAGGGCACCGATGCAAAGGGTTCAGCCTCTTAGAGAACACACACATACAGAGAGAGGAGTAGCGCTAGCCTAGCCCTTCTTCCTTCTCTAGCCAAACAGCTCAAGGAGCAAGCTTGTAGCTTCTTGTCGATCTAGTGATCATGCGGAGACCCCGCAGAGCAGGAGTAGGGATGTTATCTCCTAGGAGAGCCCCGAACCTGGGTAAGATGCGTCGGTCTTGATAACCCACAAGTGTAGGGGATCGCAACAGTTTTCGATAAGTAAGAGTGTCGAACCCAACGAGGAGCTAAAGGTAGAATAAATATTCCCTCAAGTTCTATTGACCACCGATACAACTCTACGCACGCTTGACGTTCGCTTTACCTAGAACAAGTATGAAACTAGAAGTACTTTGTAGGTGTGATAGGATAGGTTTGCAAGATAATAAAGAACACGTAAATATAAAGTAGGGGTTGTTTAGATAAAGATGCAATAAAAGTAAATATAGCGAGTGTAGAAAAGTGGTGGTAGGAGTTGTGGAATTGTCCCTAAGCAATTGACTATGTTACTAGACTGATAATCACTATTGCAATTCTATTTGAGGGAGAGGCATAAGCTAACATACTTTCTCTTTTTGGATCATATGCACTTATGATTGGAACTCTAGCAAGCATCCGCAACTACTAAAGATTCATTAAGGTAAAACCCAACCATAGCATTAAAGCATCAAGTCCCCTTTATCCCATACGCAACAATCCCCTTACTCGGGCTTGTGTTTCAGTCACTCACGCAACCCACTATAAGCGATTCATAAACGCATTGCAACACTCTACAGCGAGAATCCCTCACGCTTGCGCGACACGGAGGGCACAATAGGACAACACCAATAATAAAACATGCAACTCAAACCAATCATAGCAATTCATCAATCACCAATAGGACAACGGAAATCTACTCAGACATCATAGGATGGCAACACATCATTGGAAAATAAAATGAAGCATAAAGCACCATGTTCAAGTAGAGGGTACAGCGGGTTACGGGAGAGTGGACCGTTGGATATAGAAGGGGGAAGGTGATGGAGATGTTGGTGAAGATGACGGCGGTGTTGGTGAAGATCGCGGTGATGATGATGGCCCCCGGCAGCGCTCTGGCGCCACCGGAAGCAAGGGGAAGAGAGGGTCCCTTCTTCTTCTTCTTCCTTGACCTCCTCCCTAGATGGGAAAAGGGTTTCCCCTCTGGTCCTTGGCTCCCATGGCTTGGGAGGGGCGAGAGCCCCTCCGAGATTGGATCTATCTCTCTGTTTCTGCGTTCCCCGATTCTACCCCTTCACCGTTTCTTTAATATCCGGAGATCCGTAACTCCGATTGGGGTGAATCTTTCACCCAGATTTTTCTCGTAAAATTAGCTTTCTTGCGGCAAAAGAAGGGCATCAACCGCCTTACGGGTGGCCCACGAGAGTCCAGGGCGAGCCCAGGGGGTGAGCGCGCCCCCCTGTCTTGTGGCCACCTCGAACACTGTTTTGCATTGATTCTTCCTCCGGAAAATCCCAAATATTCCAAAATAATTCTCCTTCCGTTTTTATCCCGTTTGGATTCCGTTTGATATTGGTTTTCTGCAAAACATAAAACATGCAACAGACAGGAACTGGCACTGGGCACTGGATCAATATGTTAGTCCCAAAAATAGTATAAAAAGTTGCCAAAAGTATATGAAAGTTGAATAATATTGGCATGGAACGATCAAAAATTATAGATACGACGGAGACGTATCAGCATCCCCAAGCTTAATTCCTGCTTGTCCTCGAGTAGGTAAATGATAAAAAAGATAATTTTTTATGTGGAATGCTACCTAGCATAATCTTGATCATATGTCTAATCATGGCATGAATATTAAGACATGAGTGATTCAAAGCAATAGTCTATCATTTTACATAAAAACAATAATACTTCAAGCGTACCAATAAAGCAATCATGTCTTTTCAAAACAACTAGGCCAAAGCAAGCTTATCCCTACAAAATCATATAGTTTGGCCATGCTTCATTTTCGTCACACAAAAATGCCCCCATCATACACAACCCCGATGACGAGTCGAGCAATTGGTTCATACTTTTTAACGCGCTTCAGCTTTTTCAACCCTCACGCAATACATGAGCGCAAGGCATGGATATAGCACTATAGGTGGAATAGAATATAATGGTGGAGGTTTATATGGAGAAGACAAAAGGGAGAAAGTCTCACATCGACGCGGCTAATCAACGGGCTATGGAGATGCCCATCAATTGATGTCAATGCAAGGAGTAGGGATTGCCATGCAACGGATGCACTAAGAGCTATAAGTGTATGAAAGCTCAAACTGAAAACTAAGTGGGTGTGCATCCAACTTGCTTGCTCATGAAGACCTAGAGAATTTGAGGAAGCCCATCGTTGGAATATACAAACCAAGTTCTATAATGAAAATTCCCACTAGTATATGAAAGTGACAACATAGGAGACAATCTATATGAAGAACATGGTGCTACTTTGAAGCACAAGTGTGGAAAAATGATAGTAACATTGCCCCTTTTCTTTTCTTTTTTTTCTTTTTCTGGGTGGGCTTCTTTGCCCCCCTTTTTTATTTAGGCTTCTTTGGCCTTTCCTTTGTTTCATGGGGCAATGCTCTATAATGATGCTCATCACAGTTTTATTTACTTACAACTCGATATTACAAATTGATACTAGAACAAAGATATGACTCTATATGAATGCTTCCGGCGGTGTACCGGGATGTGCAATGATCTAGCATAGCAATAACATCAAAAAACGGACAAGCCATGAAAACATCATGCTAGCTATCTTACGATCATGCAAAGCAATATGACAATGAATGCTCAAGTCATGTATATGATGGTGATGGAAGTTGCATGGCAATATATCTCGGAATGGCTATGGAAATGCCATGATAGGTAGGTATGGTGGCTGTTTTGAGGAAGATATAATGAGGCTTATGTGTGATAGAGCGTATCGTATCACGGGGTTTGGATGCACCGGCGAAGTTTGCACCAACTCTCGAGGTGAGAAAGGGCAATGCACGGCACCGAAGAGGCTAGCAATGATGGAAAGGTAAAAGTGCGTATAATCCATGGACTCACATTAGTCATAAAGAACTCATATACTTATTGCAAAAGTTTATTAGCCCTCGAAGAAAAGTACTACTACGCATTCCCCTAGGGGGATAGATTGGTAGGAAAAGACCATCGCTCGTCCCCGACTGCCACTCATAACGAAGACAATCAAAGAAACACCCCATGCTTCAAATTTGTCACACACCGGTTACCATACGTGCATGCTATGGGACTTGCAAACCTCAACACAAATGTCTCTAAAATCCACAACCACCCACTAGCATGACTCTAAGATCACCATCTTTATATCGCAAAACTATTGCAAGGAATCAAACATATCATATTCAGCGATCTACAAGTTTATGTAGGATTTTATGACTAACCATGTGAATGACCAATTCCCGTCATCTCTCTAAATAGATATAAGTGAAGCAAGAGAGTTGAATTCTTTCTACAAAAGATATGCCCATGCTCTAACAAATATAAGTGAAGAAAAAGAGCATTCTACAAATGGCAGTTTTCTATGTGAAGAGAAACAGGCAATCCAAACTTCAAATGATATAAGTGAAGAACATGAAGCATTCTATAAAGCCATACTCAAAATATTTAAGTGAATTGCAATGAGCATTCTATAAATCAACCAAGGACTATATCATACCAGCATGGTGCATAAAGGAAAAATGAAAACTAAATGCAAAAGATGCTCCAAGACTTGCACATAATGCATAAACGAAACGAATACGAAAACATACCGATACTTGTTGAAGAAAGAGGGGATGCCTTCCGGGGCATCCCCAAGCTTAGACGCTTGAGTCTCCTTGAATATTTACTTGGGGTGCCTTGGGCATCCCCAAGATTGAGATCTTGCCTCTCTTCCTTTTCCTCATATCGAGACATCCTCGATTAGACACTACATCCACACAAAACTTCAACAGAAAACTCGGTAAGATCCGTTAGTATAATAAAGCAAATCACCACTCTAAGTGCTATTGCAAATCAATTCATATTTTGTTTTTGCATTGTGTCTACTGTAATATAACTTTTTCATGGCTTAATACACTAATATAAATTCATAGTTTCATCAAAACAAGCAAACTATGCATCAAAAACAGAATCTGTCAAAAACAGAACAGTCTGTAGCAATCTGAACATCCACCATACTTCTGGTACCCCAAAAATTCTACCAAAATTAGGAACAATAAAAAAGTTGTATAGAAAGACATTGCAAAAGTAATTAGAACCAATTTATGTTCTAGCTAAAAATGTAAAATCGCGCACTACAGCCGAAGTTTCTGTCCTGCACCGTACAAACCAACAAGCATTGTAAACATCCTAAAGGCAAACCTTGGCACATTATTCTTATAATACAATGGAATTGTACAAGGGGATAATTATTTTTGTTTAAAAGTTTCTGTAATCAAGATTCACAAAGTTTTCGTGAGCATGAACAAAGTTCAAGGCTAGCTCCCACTTCAACAATGCTTGTCTTTCCCACTTTCACTTTCCTTTTTGAAAAGTTTTTAGGTTCCCCTCTTTATTTTTATTTTTTTTAAACTATATGAAAGCACTCAACAGAAATAAATGACTCTCTAAAACTTCTGGGTTGTCTCCCTGGCAGCGCTTTCTTCAAAGCCATTAAGGTAGGCATTTAGTGCTCAAGTAATGAATCCACCCGGATCCCAAGGTATATCAAAGCCAATTTTAATTAACAATGATTTATAATTTAGTAGTGAGCACAAAGTAACATATATCATGCAACAACAAAGTCTAACTCTCTTCCTATGGATCGACATGTCATAAAAGAACAATTCATGCACACATAGTAAAGGCCAATGCATAGTATAAGCAGTTTCTTGCAATTTTATCGTATTGGAAACATAAAGAGGCGGAGATGTAATTCCTCTCTCATAATAATTGCAACTAGGAGCAGCAAGCACATGCATATTACATTCATCAAAATCATCATGTGCAATGGTAAAAGGCAAACCATCAATATAATCCTTAATAAGCACAAACTTCTCCGATATAGTGTAGTTTAGAGAATTCAAAAAGATAATAGGACTATCATGCGTGGGTAGCAACAATTTCACGTTTAACATCAGTAACTATAGCAAGTTCATCTCCATAAGCATAATTCATATTGGCATCTTGGCCACAAGCATAGCAAGCATAATCAAAAAGGGATATTTCAAGAGAATCAACGGGATCATAGCAATCATCATAGCAATCATCCTTCGGTAAGCACGAAGGGTATTTAAACAATATACGAGTTGAAGAGTTACTCTCATTAGAAGGTGGGCACGGGTAGCTAGTCCGCTCTTCCTCCTTTTGTTCTTCGCTCTCCTCATCATCTTTTTCATCTAATGAGCCCACAGTTTCATCAATTTCTTCTTCCATAGCTTCCTGCAAAATATTAGTCTCTTCTTGGACAGCGGGGTAGGCCTCAATATATAGTTTAACATAGGCATTAGAAGCATAATTATCATAGCAATATTCAAGTATGGCAAAATTTTCAGATTTGTAGAGAGTAGCATCATACTTTTCAATCAAAGAAGCAATTTCATAAGCACCCTTAAAAGCAACAAATTCTTCAATTTGTTGAACATCATAGTAATTATAAACACCCTTAGCATATGAAGATACGATTCCATTATCACTAAACAAGCATTGGTAGGGAAGGTGTTTCTTAGGGTTTTTAGAACAACAAGTAATATCATATATTTCACATAAAGTCCAATCATAGCATTGCAAACGTTGAATTTGATCCCATAATAGTTTCCCTTTTTCAGATATACGGTGTCGCACATAACAAGCATGCTCATCTAAAGATTTTCCCTCAACTAAGCTAGTTGGGGTTTCAGCACGAGCACAAAGGGATCGAAGATGATCCAAGTTAAAAGCTTTAATAGTGTGATAGATTTTGAGTGGTTCTTCAACCATTGGTGCAGTAGGTACAACTAATTTTTTTGGTATTTGGCGTTTCCTACCCATAACTAAAGATAGAAAACAACTAAGAATAGCAAATAAAAATTACTTAGTGATAAAGCAAACAAGCACACACGAGAATATTCACCCCACGCTATGACTCCCCGGCAATGGCGCCAGAAAAAGGTCTTGATAACCCACAAGTGTAGGGGATCGCAACAGTTTTCGATAAGTAAGAGTGTCGAACCCAACGAGGAGCTAAAGGTAGAATAAATATTCCCTCAAGTTCTATCGACCACCGGTACAACTCTATGCACGCTTGACGTTCGCTTTACCTAGAACAAGTATGAAACTAGAAGTACTTTGTAGGTGTGATAGGATAGGTTTGCAAGATAATAAAGAACACGTAAATAAAAAGTAGGGTTTTTTTAGATAAAGATGCAATAAAAGTAAATATAGTGAGTGTGGAAATGTGGTGGTAGGAGTTGTAGAATTGTCCCTAAGCAATTGACTATGTTAATAGACCGATAATCACTATTGCAGTTCTATTTGAGGGAGAGGCATAAGCTAACATACTTTCTCTTCTTGGATCATATGCACTTATGATTGGAACTCTAGCAAGCATCCGCAACTACTAAAGATTCATTAAGGTAAAACCCAACCATAGCATTAAAGCATCAAGTCCCCTTTATCCCATACGCAACAATCCCCTTACTCGGGTTTGTGTTTCAGTCACTCACGCAACCCACTATAAGCGAATCATAAACACATTGCAACACCCTACAGAGGGAATCCCTCACGCTTGCGTCACACGGAGGGCACAATAGGATAGCACCAATAATAAAACATGCAACTCAAACCAATCATAGCAATTCATCAATCACCAATAGGACAACGAAAATCTACTCAGACATCATAGGATGGCAACACATCATTCGAAAATAATATGAAGCATAAAGCACCATGTTCAAGTAGAGGGTACAGCGGGTTGCGGGAGAGTGGACCGCTGGATATAGAAGGGGGAAGGTGATGGAGATGTTGGTGAAGATGACGGCGGTGTTGGTGAAGATCGCGGTGATGATGATGGCCCCCGGCAGCACTCCGGCGCCACCGGAAGCAAGGGGAAGAGAGGGTCCCTTCTTCTTCTTCTTCCTCGACCTCCTCCCTAGATGGGAGAAGGGTTTCCCATCTGGTCCTTGGCTCCCATGGCTTGGGAGGGGCGAGAGCCCCTCCGAGATTGGATCTATCTCTCTGTTTCTGCGTTCCCCGATTCTACCCCTTCACCGTTTCTTTAATATCCGGAGATCTGTAACTCCGATTGGGGTGAATCTTTCGCCCAGATTTTTCTCATAAAATTAGCTTTCTTTCGGCAAAAGAAGGGCATCAACCGCCTTACGGGTGGCCCACGAGAGTCCAGGGCGCGCCCCCCTGTCTCGTGGCCACCTCGGACACTGTTTCGCGTTGATTCTTCCTCCGAAAAATCCCAAATATTCTAAAATAATTCTCCGTCCATTTTTATCCCGTTTGGACTCCGTTTGATATTGGTTTTCTGCGAAACATAAAACATGCAACAGACAGGAACTGGCACTGGGCACTGGATCAATATGTTAGTCCCAAAAATAGTATAAAAAGTTGCCAAAAGTATATGAAAGTTGAATAATATTGGCATGGAGCAATCAAAAATTATAGATACGACGGAGACGTATCAGTCGGCGTACATGTTTACGCCTTATCTCGTTTCCAGCACCGGTGATATCTTACTAGCTCCCACCATGATAAGCTATCCCTTGGCATATGTCGCACCAAACCCCCAACACTTGGCGCCCACCATGGGGCTAGGTGCACCATCGTCCGGAGATCTGTTCTGGACGGGAACCTTGTTCCTCCCTGGCGAGCGCAACCAGCCCGGTACGCTCGATGGCGTTTGCACCGACGCGTTGCATGGCGTGGAAGTCGCCTGCATGGCGAGCTGCCTCGCCGATCTCATCGGTGAGATTCGCCTCTCCGACGAGCCTGTGCCAGGCGCGGGTGCAGCCAGCTCCGAGAGCTGCCTCATCGACCTCATTGGCAAGCTCGACATCACCAACGAGCCCGCCTCCGACCTGGAGTCGATCGGCTCCACCGACCTGATGCTTGTCGACTCCGACACGGCATCCCTTGATGCCTTTGCTACCAACGTGGTGGTCATCGATGACCCACTCCCTCGCGCGGATAGCATCGGCAGCATTGTCACCAGGTGTTCGTCATCAGCCACGATGGAGCCTCTGGTGCGGACGCCCAAGACCCGCTGTAGGCGGCAATGTTGGGGAACGTAGTAATAATTCAAAATTTTCCTACGTATCACCAAGATCAATCTAGGAGATTCTAGCAACGAGAGAGAGAGGGAGTGCATCTTCATACCCTTGAAGATCGCTAAGCGGAAGAGTTGCAAGAACGCGGTCGGTGGAGTCGTACACGAAGCGATTCAGATCGCGGCTGAATCCAATCTAAGCACCGAAGAACGATGCCTCCGCGTTCAACACACGTACAGCCCGGGGACATCTCCTCCTTCTTGATCCAGCAAGGGGAGAGGAGAAGTTGAGGGAAAAACTCCGACAGCACGACGACATGGTGGTGATGGAGCTCGTGGTTCTCTGGTAGGGCTTCGCCAAGCACTACGGAGGAGGAGGAGGTGTTGGAGGAGGGAGAGGGCTACGGCAAGGGAAGGGTGCGGCTGCCCTCTCTCTCTCCCTCACTATATATAGGGGAAGGGAGGAGGAGGAGGCGCCCTAGGGTTCCCTAGGGGAGGGGCGGCGGCCATAGGGGAAACCCTAGATGGGTTTGGGCGCCCCCACCCCCTAGGAAACTTGCCCCCCCAAGCCGGGAGGGGCGACTGCCCTAGGGGTGGCGCCCCCACCTCTCCTGGTTACGTGAGATGGGGTGGGAGGGGCTCTCAGCCCCTTAGTGGGCTGATGTGCCCCCTCCCCTTGGCCCATAAGGCCCCCCAACGCTTGTCGGGGCCTCCGAAACCCCTTTCGGACACGCTGGTCATCACCTGGTACCCCCGAAACGATTCCGGACTCCAATACCCTTCGTCCAATATACCGATCTTCACCTCCGGACCATTCCGGAGCTTCTCGTCATGTCTGGGATCTCATCCGGGACTCTGAACTACCTTCGGTAACCACATACTATTTCCCATAACAACTCTAGCGTCACCGAACCTTAAGTGTGTAGACCCTACGGGTTTGGGAACCATGCAGACATGACCGAGACGTTCTCCGGCCAATAACCAACAGCGGGATCTGGATACCCATGTTGGCTCCCACATGTTCCACGATGATCTCATCGGATGAACCACGATGTTGGGGATTCAATAAATCTCGTATACAATTCCCTTTGTCAATCGGTATGTTATTTGCCTGAGATTCGATCGTCGGTATCCCAATACCTCGTTCAATCTCGTTACCGGCAAGTCACTTTACTCGTTCCGTAATGCATGATCCCGTGACTAACTACTTAGTCACATTGAGCTCATTATGATGATGCATTACAGAGTGGGCCCAGAGATACCTCTCCGTCATACGGAGTGACAAATCCCAGTCTCGATTCGTGCCAACCCAACAAACACTTTCAGAGATACATGTAGTGCACCTTTATAGTCACCCAGTTACGTTGTGACGTTTGGTACACCCAAAGCACTCCTATGGTATCAGTGATTTACACAATCTCATGGTCTAAGGAAATGATACTTGACATTAGAAAAGCTTTCGCAAACGAACTACACGATCTTGTGATATGCTTAGGATTGGGTCTTGTCCATCACATCATTCTCCTAATGATGTGATCCCGTTATCAATGACATCCAATGTCCATGGTCAGGAAACCATGACCATCTGTTGATCAATGAGCTAGTCAACTAGAGGCTCACTAGGGACATATTGTGGTCTATGTATTCACACATGTATTGCGGTTTCCGGTCAATACAATTATAGCATGAATAATAGACAATTATCATGAACAAGTAAATACAATAATAACCATTTTATTATTGCCTCTAGGGCATATTTCCAACAGTCTCCCACTTGCACTAGAGTCAATAATCTAGTTCACATCACTATGTGATTGTAATGAATCAACACCCATGGGGTTTGATCATATCTCGCTTGTGAGAGAGGTTATTAGTCAACGGATCTGAACCTTTCAGATCCGTGTGTGCTTTGTAAATCTCTATGTCATCTCCTAGATGCAGCTACCACGCTCTATTTGGAGCTATTCCAAATAACTGTTCTACTATATGAATCCAGTTTACTACTCAGAGTCATCCAGATTAGTGTCAAAGTTTGCATCGACGTAACCCTTTACGACGAACTCTTTTACCACCTCCATAATCGAGAAAAAATTCCTTAGTCCACTAGTTACTAAGGATAACATTGCCCGCTATCCTGTGATCTATTCCTGGATCACTCTTCTACCCCTTGACTGACTCTTGGCAAGGCACACTTCAGGTGCGGTACACAGCATAGCATACTATAGAGCCTACGTCTAAGGAATAGGGGACGACCTTCGTCCTTTCTCTCTTTTCTGCCGTCGTCAGGTCTTGAGTCTTACTCAATACTCATATCTTATAACACAGCCAAGAACTCCTTCTTTGCCGATCTATTTTTGAACTCCTTCAAAATCTTGTCACGGTATGTATTCATTTGAAAGTATTATTAAGCGTTCTCTTAATCTATCCTTATAGATCTTGACGCTCAGTGTTCAAGTAGCTTTTTCCAGGTTTTCCATTGAAAAACACTTTTCAAATAACCCTATATGCTTTCCAGAAATTCTACATCATTTCCGATCAACAATATGTCAACAACATATACTCATCAGAAATTCTATAGTGCTCCCACTCACTTCTTTGGAAATACAAGTTTCTCATAAACTTTGTATAAACCCAAAATCTTTGATCATCTCATCAAAGCGTATATTCCAACTCCGAGATGCTTACTCCAGTCCTTACAAGGATTGTTGGACCTTCGCATACTTGTTAGCATCTTTTAGGATTGACAAAACCTTCTGGTTGTATCACATACAAACTTTCCTCAAGCAACTCGTTGAGGAAACAATGTTTTGACATCCTATCTACAAGATTTCATAGATAATACAGTAACTGCTAATACAATTCCAACAGACTCTTAGCATCGCTACGAGTGAGAAAGTCTCATCATAGTCAACTCCTTGAACTTGTTGAAAAATATCTTAGTGACAAGTCGAGCTTTCTTAATGGTGACACTTACCATCATTGTCCGTCTTCCTTTTGAAATCCATCTGTACCCAACAGCCTTACAACCATCAAGTAGTTCTTCCAAAGTCCACACTTTGTTTTCATACATGGATCCTCTCTCGGATTTTATGGCCTCGAGCCATTTGTCGGAATCCGGGCCCACCATCGCTTCTCCAGCTCGTAGGTTCATTGTTGTCTAGCAACATGACCTCCAAGACAGGATTACGTACCACTCTGAAGTAGTACGTATCTTGTCAACCTACGAGTTTTGGTAGTGACTTGATCCAAAGTTTCATGATCAATATCATCAGCTTCCACTTCAATTGGTGAAGGCTCCATAGGAACAACTTCTTGTGCCCTGCTACACATTAGTTGAAGTAACGGTTCAATAACCTCATCAAGTCTCCGCCATCCTCCCACTCAATTCTTTCGAGAGAAACTATTCCTCGAGAAAGGACCCGTTTCTAGAAACAATTACTTTTGCTTCCGGATCTGAATTAGAAGGTATACCCAACTGTTTTGGGTGTCCTATGAATATGCATTTATTTGTTTTTGGGTTCGAGCTTATTAGGCCAAAACTTTTCCACATAAGCGTCGCAACCCCAAACTTTCAAGAAACGACAACTTAGGTTTCTTTAAACCATAGTTCATATGCTATCATCTCAATGGAATTACGTGGTGCCCTATTAAAGTGAATGCAGTTGTCTCTAATGCCTAACCCATAAACAATAGTGGTAATTTGATAAGAGACATCATGGTATGCACCATATCCAATAGGGTGCATTTATGATGTTCGGACACACCATCACACTATGGTGTTCCAGGCGGTATTAGTTATGAAACAATTTCCACAAGGTCTTAATTGTGTACCAAACTCGTAACTCAAATATTCATTTCTATGATCATATCATAGACATTTTATCCTCTTGCCATGATGATCTTCAACTTCACTCTAAAATTGCTTGAACCTTTCAACAATTCAGACTCGTGTTTCATCAAGTAAATATACTCAGAATCTACTCAAATCATTTGTGAAGTAAGAGCATAACGATATTCACTGCATGCCTCAGCACTCATTGGATTGCACACATCAAAATGCATTACTTCCAACAAGTTGCTTTCTTGTTCCATTTCACTGAATACGAGGCCTTTCAGTCATCTTGCCCATGTGGTATGATTTGCATGACTCAAGTGATTCAAAATCAAGTGAGTCCAAACGATCCATCTGCATGGAGTTTCTTCATGCATATATACCAATAGACATGGTTCGCATGTATCAATCTTTTCAAAAACGAGTGAGTCCAAAGATCCATCAACATGGAGCTTCTTCATGCGTTTTATACCAATATGACTCAAAAGGAAGTGCCACAAGTATGTGGTACTATCATTTATATCTTTTGGCATGAACATGTGTATCACTACGATCGAGATTCAATAAACCATTCATTTTAGGTGCAAGACCATTGAAGGTATTATTCAAATAAACAGAGTAACCATTATTCTCCTTAAATGAATAACCGCATTGCGATAGACATAATCCAATCATGTCTATGCTCAACGCAAACACCAAATAACAATTATTTAGGTTTAACACCGATCCCGATGGTAGAGGGAGCGTGTGATGTTTGATCACATCAACCTTGGAAATACTTCCAACACATATCGTCACCTCGCCTTTAGCTAGTCTCCGTTTATTTCGTAGCCATTTATTTCGAGTTACTAAGACTTAGCAACCGAACCGGTATCTATTACCATGGTGCTACTAGGAGTACTAGTAAAGTACACATCAATATAATGTATATCCAATATACTTTTGTCGACCTTGCCAGCCTTCTCATCTACCAAGTATCTAGGGTAGTTCTGCTTCAATGACCGTTCCCCTTATTACAGAAGCACTTAGTCTCGGGTTTGGGTTCAACCTTGGGTTTCTTCACTAGAGCAGCAACTGATTTGCCAATTCATGAAGTATCCCTTCTTGACCTTTCCCTTCTTAAAACTAGTGGTTTCACTAACCATCAACAATTGATGCTCCTTATTGATTTCTACTTCCGCGGTGTCAAACATCGCGAATATTTCAAGGATCATCATATCTATCCCTGATATGTTATAGTTCATCACGAAGCTCTAGTAGCTTGGTGGCAATGACTTTGGAGAAACATCACTATCTCATGTGGAAGATTAACTCCCACTCGATTCAAGTGATTGTTGTACCCAGACAATCTGAGTACAAGCTCGATGATTGAGCTTTTCTACCTTAGTTCGTAGGCTAAGAAACTTTTCGGAGGTCTCATACCTCTTGACGTGGGCACGAGCCTGAAATCCCAATTTCAGCCCTTGGAACATCTCATATGTTCCGCGACGTTTCAAAAACGTCTTCGGTGCCACAATTCTAAACCGTTTAACATTACTGAACTATCATGTAGTCATCAAAACGTGTATGTCAGATGTTCGCAACATCCACAGACGACGTTTGAGGTTCAGCACACCGAGCAGTGCATTAAGGACATAAGCCTTCTACGCAGCAATGAGGACAATCCTCAGTTTACAGACCCAGTCCGCATAATTGCTACTATCAACTTTCAACTAAATTTTCTCTAGGAACATATCTAGAACAGTAGAACTAAAACGTGAGCTACGCCATAATTTGCAAACACATTTTGACTATGTTCATGATAATTAAGTTCATCTAATGAACTCCCACTGAGATAGACATCCCTCTAGTCATTTAAGTGATACATGATCCGAGTCAACTAGGTCGTGTCCGATCATCACATGAGACGGACTAGTCATCATCGGTGAACATCTTCATGTTGATCGTATCTTCTATACGACTCATGTTCGACCTTTCAGTCTCTTGTGTTCCGAGGCCATGTCTGTACATGCTAGGCTCGTCAAGTCAACCTAAGTGTTTTGCATGTGTAAATCTGGCTTACACCCGTTGTATGTGAATGTTAAAATCTATCACACTCGATCATCACGTGGTGCTTCGAAACAACAAACTTTCGCAACGGTGCACAGTTAGGGGGAACACTTTCTTGAAATTTTAATGAGGGATCATCTTATTTATGCTACCGTTGTTCTAAGCAAATAAGATGTAAACATGACAAACATCACATGCAAATCATAAAGTGACATGATATGGCCATCATCATCTTGCGCCTTTGATCTCCATCTTTGAGGCGCGGCATGATCACCTTCGTCACCGGCATGACACCATGATCTCCATCATCGTGTCTCCATGAAGTTGTCTCGCCAACTATTACTTCTACTACTATGGCTAACGGTTAGCAATAAACTAAAGTAATTACATGGCGTCGTTTAATGACATGCAGGTCATACAATAAATTAAGACAACTCCTATGGCTCCTGCTGGTTGTCATACTCATCGACATGCAAGTCGTGATTCCTATTACAAGAACATGATCAATCTCATACATCACATATCATTCATCACATTCTTTTGGCCATATCACATCACATAGCATACCCTGCAAAAAACAAGTTAGACATCCTCTAATTGTTGTTTGCATGTTTTACGTGGCTGCTATGGGTTTCTAGCAAGAACGTTTCTTACCTACGCAAAAGCCACAACGTGATATGCCAATTGCTATTTACCCTTCATAAGGACCCTTTTCATCGAATCCGATCCGACTAAAGTGGGAGAGACTGGCACCCGCTAGCCACCTTATGCAACAAGTGCATGTCAGTCGGTGGAACCTGTCTCACGTAAGTGTATGTGTAAGGTCGGTCCGGGCCGCTTCATCCCACAATACCGTCGAAACAAGAAAGGACTAGTAACGGTAAGCATATTGAACAAAATCAACGTCCACAACAACTTGTGTTTTACTCGTGCACAGAATCTACGCAATAAACCTGGCTCTGATACCACTGTTGGGGAACGTAGTAATAATTCAAAATTTTCCTATGTATCACCAAGATCAATCTAGGAGATTCTAGCAACGAGAGAGAGAGGGAGTGCATCTTCATACCCTTGAAGATCGCTAAGCGGAAGCGTTGCAAGAACGCGGTCGGTGGAGTCGTACACGAAGCGATTCAGATCGCGGCCGAATCCGATCTAAGCACCGAAGAACGGTGCCTCCGCGTTCAACACACGTACAGCCCGGGGAGCTCTCCTCCTTCTTGGTCCAGCAAGGGGAGAGGAGAAGTTGAGGGAAAAACTCCGACAGCATGACGGCATGGTGGTGATGGAGCTCGTGGTTCTCCGGCAGGGCTTCGCCAAGCACTACGGAGGAGGAGGAGGAGGTGTTGGAGGAGTGAGAGGGATGCGCCAAGGGAAGGGTGCGGCTGCCCTCTCTCACCCTCACTATATATAGGGGGAAGGGAGGAGGAGGAGGCACCCTAGGGTTCCCTACGGGTGGGTCGGCGGCCACAGGGGAAACACTAGATGGGTTTGGGCGCCCCCACCCCCTAGGAAACTTGCCCCCCAAGCCGAGAGGGGTGGCTGCCCTAGGGGTGGCGCCCCCACCTCTCCTGGTTACGTGAGATGGGGTGGGAGGGGCGCTCAGCCCCTTAGTGGGCTGATGTGCCCCCTCCCCTTGGCCCATAAGGCCCCCCAACGCTTGTCGGGGCCTCCGAAACCCCTTTCGGACACGCTGGTCATCACCTGGTACCCCCGGAACAATTCCGGACTCCAATACCCTTCGTCCAATATATCGATCTTCACCTCTGGACCATTCCGGAGCTCCTCATCATGTCCGGGGTCTCATCCGGGACTCCGAACTACCTTTGGTAACCACATACTATTTCCCATAACAACTCTAGCGTCACCGAACCTTAAGTGTGTAGACCCTACAGGTTCGGGAACCATGCAGACATGACCGAGACGTTCTCCGGCCAATAACCAACAGCGGGATCTGGATACCCATGTTGGCTCCCACATGTTCCACGATGATCTCATCGGATGAACCACGATGTCGGGGATTCAATCAATCCCGTATACAATTCCCTTTGTCAATCGGTATGTTACTTGCCCGAGATTCGATCGTCGGTATCCCAATACCTTGTTCAATCTCGTTACCGGCAAGTCACTTTACTCGTTCCATAATGCATGATCCCGTGACTAACTACTTAGTCACATTGAGCTCATTATGATGATGCACTACCGAGTGGGCCCAGAGATACCTCTCCATCATACGGAGTGACAAATCCCAGTCTCGATTCGTGCCAACCCAACAAACACTTTTGGAGATACCTGTAGTGCACCTTTATAGTCACCCAGTTACGTTGTGACGTTTGGTACACCCAAAGCACTCCTACGATATCAGGGAGTTACACAATCTCATGGTCTAAGGAAATGATACTTGACATTAGAAAAGCTTTCGCAAACGAACTACACGATCTTGTGCTATGCTTAGGATTGGGTCTTGTCCATCACATCATTCTCCTAATGATGTGATCCCGTTATCAATGACATCCAATGTCCATGGTCAGGAAACCATGACCATCTGTTGATAACCGAGCTAGTCAACTAGAGGCTCACTAGGGACATGTTGTGGTCTATGTATTCACACATGTATTGCGGTTTCCGGTCAATACAATTATAGCATGAATAATAGACAATTATCACGAACAAGTAAATACAATAATAACCATTTTATTATTGCCTCTAGGGTATATTTCCAACAGGCAATGCGGGACCTGTCTGTACCCATCGTGGGTGACGCCAACACCGAGACGCTGGAAGCCAGCCGCATCGCACTCGTCGAGAGCGGCAAGAAGTTGGCCGCTATGAAACGCCTCATCGAGGCCTATCAGAGCCATGAGGTTGATCGCTCTGTCTGCGGCACGCCGGCTACTCGAGGGCCTAGCCGCGTGGGCACCGTCTGATAGTGCGGCGCGGCCATCGCCAGCATGCTGGAGGTCGACCGCCCGGTCTATGCCACGCCCATCGAGAACATACGCGCCGCCCAGGCGGCAACAGACGAGCTAGACCACCTGGAGGGTGACGAGCAACACTGCATGATGCAGCGCGTTCAGCAGCTCATCGACGCGGCTGCCGCACAGCAAGAAGCCGGCGCGCGCGCACCGAGAATCCCCCTTCCCCCTGCCGAGAGCAATGCGCAACCTCCCGGACGTCGACAGCCAGCGGCACCCGCGATCGAAGAGACAAAAAGTCGGCTGCTAGCCGCAGTTGAATGCGCCTCACCATTGAGTGCGATCAAGATGGCCGCCCATGAGCTGTGGAGCGGCGGTATGACCATCCGCC